>NC_056729.1:279497627-279575127 GCF_019279795.1 Protopterus annectens | reverse complement strand
AGCTTATCTAGATCTCGCCAAGGCTTTCGACACCATCCCCTACTCTGGAATTATAGATAAGCTCACTAAACTAGGTATAAATCTCTATGTCACAAGATGGGTTGCCAACTGGCTCACAGACAGAACCCACACTGTGAAAGTAGTGGATTCCAAATCCGACATCAGACCAGTGACAAGTGGAGTACCACAGGTTTCAGTCCTGGGTCCTCTCCTGTTTGGTATCTACTTCTCTGAAGTGCGGGCCAACACAGGAGGTCTTTGACTAACAAAGTTTGCTGATGACTGCAAACTAGGAGCCATAATTGAAACTCCTAATGATGTGGACAAACTACAAAAGGGCCTCACTGAGACAAATACCTGGTGTCAAAGCCATGGCCTGAAGCTCAATGCCAAAAAGTGTATTGTCATCCCCTTCCAAACTCTGTACCCATGAACTACCACATAGCTGGTAGTCTACTTAATGCCGAAAATGTGATAAGAGACCTTGGGACACAGGTGGACAGTAGTCTCTCCTTTGATAATCACATCGCCACAGTGGTCAGGAAATCCTTCTACGTGGCTCATCTCATCACAAAAGGATTCTCATCCAGAAAAAAAGAGGTCATTGTTCCCCTCTACTCATCACTCATTAGACCCATTATAGAGTACAACACCCCTTTTGGTATGTACCTCAGAAGACATCTACAACATCTGGAAAGACCACAGAAATACCTCACAAAGAGGATTACTGGCCTCAAACAGATACCCTATGCAGACCGTCTCAAAAAACTACAGCTTTACTCCATCGCATATCGCCTACTCAGGGGCGATCTCTGCCTAACATACAAAGCTATGTCAAACCCAGAGCTGTTGGACATGCTCCACTTAAAGAAATCACAATCCCTCCGAGCTACACGCTCTAGGGACCTAAACCTTGTCACCACAATAAACAGAACATGCTGGAGGGATAAATTCCTGTCCCAGAGACTTCCCATACTCTGGAAAAGACTACCTATCTATGTCAAACAGAACTCCTCATTAGCACTTTTTAAGAAAAATCTTGATGATTGGATGGGAAATGGAAAGTTCACCCCGGGGATCACTTCTGTGGCTCTGCTCGACAGGGGCACAGGAAAATAAATTTCTTGGGTGGTGAAAGCCGGGGTACATTTTTTGGCTAGGCTTGTATGGGCCCTAGGGCCGATAGCCTAGTACCTACCTATGAACCTAAGTCACTGAAGATTGATGTCACTAAGTAATGGCAGATGTTTAGGTTTCAGACTTCACATCCTTCAGAATATTTCTATTATCATATATTAATGTTTTGTTGTTGAAATTTTCAAAAAAGGTAATTAAGAGAAAAAAAGAAAATGCATACTAATGCAAAATCTTTTATTTTAGCAACTTTCTAATTTTACAGGAGCAATATTTAAAAATCATTCCATATTTTGGGACCTTTGTCCCCCCATTATTTTTGGTATTTTCCAGATTTCTTGTACTATGAGGTTGAGAGGTATGGCACAATGACGTCTGTCTGTAAGAGCTAGCAGATCTGAACTTATGCTGTGTCAGCTCCTAATACATGTTAGCAGTAAGTTAGAAAAGTGACATTTTAATGTGTTGTAGCATCTCAGAAGCTGCTGCCTTTGATAGAATTTTGGCTAGGAGAGATATTAGAGCAATAAGTCTGAATGAATCTGGTGTAGGACTGATGTTTTGCCTTTTGATTGGGATAATTGTGGCAATTTTCCAGACTTCTGGGCAAATGCATAAGGACATATTATTGATGATGAGTTGTAAAAAAAGGAGCTAAATGTATCACAGGCCTTGACAATTTTTTTAAAGAAACCATCTGAAATACCCCAACCATTGTTGTATACATCCCTGATTCATTTGCTAACATAAAATAACTTGCCTGTTTTGAATTTATAAGTTCATTTTAAAGTGAAAATAACCTTGGCAGAAGTTTTGGACTGAGGGTGGAGAAAGTAAGTGAGAAAGATGGTAGAAAAATGTGATAAGAAGTGTTCTGCAAAAGGCCTGAATTTAAGATTGTTCTCGAAGGCCGATTACTCATTTTCCTTGTTCAAAGAAGGATGTTGTGGTATGCACCTGCATGAAAGGTTATATATTTCCTTTCCTTGTGGTATGCACCTGCATGAAAGGTTATATATTTCCTTTCCTTGTGGTATGCACCTGCATGAAAGGTTATATATTTCCTTTCCTTGTGGTATGCACCTGCATGAAAGGTTATATATTTCCTTTCCTTGTGGTATGCACCTGCATGAAAGGTTATATATTTCCTTTCCTTGTGGTATGCACCTGCATGAACGGTTATATATTTCCTTTCCTTGTGGTATGCACCTGCATGAAAGGTTATATATGTCCTTTCCTTGTGGTATGCACCTGCATGAAAGGTTATATATTTCCTTTCCTTTCAGAAACCAATGGGCTTGTAAAGCATTGCTTCTTGAAAATGTATTAGGTATGTTATATTACATATTTTGTTTGCCAGATGCTTGCAGTGTCACACTTACTTGTCTTCAGATTCCCTTTTCATTATTAAACCTTTTCTTAAGGAGATACGTACCTTAAGCCTGCAGAAGACTATTACCCTTACATGGAAGCTGACATTGTTTTGAAAAAGTTAACAAAAACCCACATTTTGTCTCCTTTTCATTTCATTTCTCCATTCCAAGTGCATGTAATAGAGGTTAGTATTCTGTTCAGGTAGAAGAGTAGCAGAGCTACATAACACGATATTCTACTTATTTTGCATGATTTCCCACAGTGTTAGGGAGTCTTTTTCTAATAATTTAACATTTATGCTGAATTTAATGTTTGATGTTGCTTTGAACCAAAATATTCAATTGCTATCATTTCATTCGCGTCACTCAGAATTCAAGGAAAAGGATATTATGCATTATGGATTTCACAGAAAACATTAGACATGCTTGTTCTGCACCAATGAATTAGAAATTCAAGCCAGTCATTTGCTATTTTCCTTTAATAATCTGGAACCTTCTGTGGTAAGACAGTCTATTTCTAGCTAGCCAAGCTGAAATGGCTTTATTATAATTGCTGCAATGACCCTTTGCAAGATGTTATTAGAGCATTCTTCATAAGATCAGCTATTACTTCATCAGAATATTGAAGTATAAAAGTGAGTGAAGTGACTGAGACCACCACCTGGTCATCTACCCACATTTTCACCATTAAAATCTGAATTGCCACTTAAAGCCAGTGGAAGGGTTTTCTACAGCAGTTATCCAGTGCATGTTGGATGGGGATTCAAACCAGCACTTAAATCTGTATACCAATATAATATTATTATTACTGCAAGAGAAAGGCATCATATGGGTATAACATAGTACTATTGTCTGAGGTAGGCACTAGTCACCATCAGAGCAGATACAAGATGTATTTTCATACCTGACTGGAGATGCACCCATACTCCTTTCTGCATCGTTATTGGAATTTGTTGATTAATGATGGGTTATATTATCTGGATGTTCTTTTATAGATGAATGTAGATCTCCTTACAATGCAAGTGGTAGTGAATATGACTATGTAACCTGTCTGTTCTGACATGGAAGGTTTAGACTACAAACAGATACAGAAAAAATACACTCCAAATGGCTGGTAGGGTAACACAGGCCTCGCACTAACCAGTGTATGCCAAACAGGTCTTTGTATAATGCTGTTCTCATGAAGCTGGAGCTGATGACAGAGACAGCCCTGACATATACACTTTAATGTCATTTTATAAAGAAAGCCTTCAGGGAACTATAATTTTCATACCACTGAAATTTGGATAGGATCTAATTTTGCTTTTGGCATGCTTATAAACTGATATTATCTAAACCTTGGTGCCATGGTTTCTATCTTCCACAGGCACTTATGAGAGCTCAGACTACACAACTTTGTTTGCAGGTAAGAATTTATTTATCATCTGTTATTACTTTCAGTTTTCTTACTTTCAGAGAGACATGGATATGTCAGATATTTATTATTGGGGAAAGTTCCTAAAACAACTCCACTTTCCCTCACTGAGGAAGAAAGCCATTTTCCTTTTTTCTTTCCCATTTCATGGCTTCATTCATGACTTATTCTAGAACTCAGGCCACAATGCACAGGAATTAGAATGTTATTCAACCCCTGTGCCATTTTGGGTGATGTCAACATTATAGTGCCCTGATGTTTTTGTAAACAAATTTTCTACGAGGTATGGTAAGAATGCAGACTAGAATTTACAAAAAAAATCTCTGCGTTGATATATAAAGACTGCAGTAAAAAAAAAAACTGAAACAAATCCAAGAAATGTGCTTATAAAATATTTACAAACCTCACATTTTCAAGGCATTGATGGAGATTGACATTTGGTCTTTAATACATTATTAAAGGCCTTTGTGTCCTTCAGCATTTTGAGCTTTTCTAATAAACACTTATTAATGTATTTTTCTTTGTTTTTCAGAAATAATTTACATATCTTCTGTGATGCTTTGAAAACAGAGGTTTGTAAATATTTCATACAGAGTTTCTTAGATGCAAAGAATTGTTAAAATGTTCAGCATTTCATTTCAGCAATACAATTCTGGTAAATATCCTAGATATAACTTTTAAACAAGATGGGAAAAGCAGCTATACTATCTACTTTTGCATATAATTTCATCATTCCAACCTGGATTGCAGTTCTCAAAAATGATTCTAACAATCATGTACCAGGGTATGCATCAAAAATATTCCTTGTGGTTGGTATAATGGTTAAGGTGTTGACCTCTCAGACATGGGGTTTAATTCACATTTCTGAAGGGAAATTGAGCAGGCTTAAAATGTCCTGCAAGGGCAGCTAGCCTAGTACTTACCTATTATTACGAAAACTTCCACAGTTGTTGCGCTGTGAGACTGCTGTCTGTCTTTATTTATTTTTCCCTAATCTCCCTAAAGTTTTGTAAGTAAATGCTCTTTATCAGATCACCTGACATTGTTGTCACTGCCTACAATTTGTTCTCAGTTGTCTTACCATATAAAAACTAACTGGTAGTCTGGCATTGACACTAAAATGTTTCATGCCCAGTATATAACTGCAATAAATGGTACATTCAAGGTTTCACTTAAATCAACAATTTTCCTTTACAAATGTTGAAACTATTTACAAGTAATTATTTTCTTTTTTTTTTTTTTTTTTTTTTTTTGGGCTTAGCACTTGGCATTTGCCTCTTGATACTTAACCCAGACCTTCTGATCTGCACAGTAGAAAAATACAATTTCAGTCAGGCATTTTTATATGAAACCTACAAAAACAGGAAACCAGGGTGATAAACTGATGCTGATGTGTTCATGATAACACCATTGTCCAGCTGGTCCTATTAATAGGCTCATAAGTTAATATTAAGCTAGCTGCCCTTGTGGGTCATTTTAAGCCTAGACAATTTATTTTTCAAAGGTGAGAATCAAACTCTGTACCTTGTGACTGTAAAGTAAACATCATAATCATTATACCAATCCACAACATTCATCAGCTTCACCCTTTATTATTTATTTATTTATTTATTTGCTTACCGGGAAAGTCCACTGGCCCAACAGAACCCACTTTCAGTGGAGGCTTGTGGAGAAAAGCGCCACAATACAAGAAATTAACAGTCTGAAATTACAAAGTTGAAATTACAAAGAAATTGCAAAGAAATTACAGCGCAATTACAAAGAATCAGTGAATACAAGAAGCTGAGAAAAACCTGAAATAAAAGTATATTTTAAGTAATAGTACAATCTTATACAATCAGTATATAGTAAGTATCTACATAGCAGTGCATAATCTGCAGAAACATGAAATACAGGCTTCCACTGACAATTGCAGCCTGGTTAGAATCTCCTCACCTTTGCACAGCAACTAATGGCTTGTAATTACCTTAGATTACATCTGGGACTGTTTCCCAACTCAAGAAACAACAGACATTAACAGTGCAGCTGCTTCTTTCATCTAATTTTCTATCACTTTGTCCCTTTGTCTTCTATGAAAATGTGATAAAAACAAGCCATACCCCCTTCTTTTTAGTTTTCTCTAGACTGGAATTAGGGACACTAAACAGGGAAAGAGACACGGATTAAGGATTTCTTTTTAATACTGGTATTATTAACTTAGAACTTCTGAAAAAATGCCCAATTTTAGGAAGGATAGAATAAAACTACATATTAAGGACAGCTGAGAGGTATGCTTCACCCATTTGGCCCATTCGATCAGTGAGGAGAGCCATGCATCCACAATGGTAGTAATAAGAGTCATGTCACCCACTGATTCCTGTCTGGAAAGAGCCATGCATCCACAGTCTAGAGATGAGTCATGTGACCCATTCATTCTTGTCTGGGGAGAGCCATGTACCCACAGTACAGAGATAAGAGTCATATTATCCATTCATGCCTGTTTGGGGAGAGCCATGCATCCACAGTTTAGAGATAAGAGTCATGTGACCCATTCATTCCTGCCTGGGGTGCTTTATTAGCACACCTCTCAACCTCTTAGCACAAGCAATCTGAACAAAACCTAAAATAATGGGGGGCACAAAGGCCCAAAAATAGGGGCAAATTTTAAACATTGATCTTATAAACATGGAAAGTTGTTAGAATAACATGTTTTATATTAGCATGCATTTTTTGCAGGATATGAGGTCTCAAACTCAAATGTATGTTATTAATTATTGACTTCAATCCTTGGTGATTTGCCAGAAAGCCATAAATTGTATGAGGAACAGACAATAAACATGAGACAAAAATTTAGACATTCTGCAAAAATCTGGACAGTTGAGAGGCATGTATTAGTTAATTTATTCCACCACACGGCAAGAGTACAGTGGTTGGGAGTGGGAAAGTTTACCCTTCCAGTGGTAATGCCTTCCCTCCCTTATTGGACCATCTGTCCTTCCTTGCAGTTGGTCATCAGGTTCTGCTTCCATGATGCTGGCCCTAAGGAATATATGTCTATACACTGTTTCCCTTACTTACATGCACACATGCAGCATGTACTTACAGGCTTGTGCTCCACAGGTGCAACAACACTGAGTGTTCCCTCCCTTGGTGTCATCCAAATGATATAACAAAGCTAGCCCCCCACCCCTGTGGATTAACAAGCTGATAGTGGCTGCTTACTACCATCCTCCCCTGCCAACTACAACAGTTACACAAACCACTAGTCAGACTCAGGCTGCCCACATAACTGTTTCTTAAACATTAACACAGTTTATGTTATCCAGTCCTTTGGTTACCTTTGGCTTTTACAATATGCAAGACATTATTTGTTTCACTGAAAGCTTCTTTATTTATTTATTTATTTATAACTATGGGGATGCACAAGCCAGTATATTTCTTTGTGCTGGTCCCAAGCCCGGATAAATGGTGAGGATTGCGTCAGGAAGGGCATCCGGCGCAAAATTTTGCCAAATCTTACATCCAGACAGCAGTACAGATATACATATTGGATCGGTTTAGGCCTGGGTTAACAACGACCACCACCAGTGCTGTTGGCCAACAGGGTGCTGGCGGAAATTGGGCTACTGTTGGCCGAAGGAGGAGAAGAGGGGGAAGGCATGCCTGAAGGCAGGTAAAGGCTAGGACTGTGGTAGGGAGGGTTGGAACTTTGAATGTTGGTAGTATGACTAGTATAGGGATAGAGCTAGCTGATATGATGGACAGAAGGAAGGTTGGTATACTGTGTGTGCAAGAGACCAGATGGAAGGGGAGCAAGGCTAGGTGTATCAGAGGTGGGTTCAAATTGTTTTATCATGGTGTGGATGGGAGGATAAATGGTGTTGAGGTTATCCTGACGGAACAGTATGCTAAGAGTGTTTTGGAGGCTAAATGAGTGTCTGATAGAGTGATGTTTATGAAGCTAGATATAGATGGTGTAATGATGAATGTTGTTAGTGCATATGCTCCACAAGTTGGGTGTGCGATGGATGAGAAAGAAAAATTTTGGAGTGAGTTGGATGAAGTGGTGATGACTGTACTCAAGGGTGAGAGAGTGGTGATTGGAGCAGATTTCAATGTGCATGTTTGTGAAGGGAATAGAGGGGATGAGGAAGTGAGGGGTAGGTATGTTGTTAAGCAAAGGAATGCAGAAGGTCAGATGATAGTGGATTTTGTGAAAAGGATGGACATGGCTGTGGTGAATACGTATTTTAACAAGAGGGAGGAGCATAGGGTAGCATACAAAAGTGGATGAAGATGCACACAGGTGGATTATATCTTATGTAGAAGGGCTAGTATGAAGGAGATTGGAGACTGTAAAGTGGTGGCAGGGGAAACTGTAGTTAGGCAGCATAGGATGGTGGTTTGTAGGATTATATTGGTGATCAAAAAGAGGAGGAGGAGTGTGAGGGCAGTACCAAGGATCAAATGGTGGAAATTGAAAAAGGGTAATTGTGAAGTGGAGTTCAGGGAAGAGTTAAGACAGACACTGGGTGGCAGTGCAGAGTTACCGAATAGCTGGGTAACTACAGCAGAACTAGTAAGAGAGATGGCTAGATAGGTACTTGGTGTGACATCTGGAAAGAGGAAGGAAGACAAGGAGACCTGGTGGTGGAATGAGGAAGTACAGGAGAGTATACAGAGAAAGAGGTTGGTAAAGAAGAAGTGGGATTGTCAGAGAAATGAAGAAAGTAGGCAGGGGTATAAGGAGATGAAGTGCATGGCAAAGAGAGAGGTGGCGAAGACTAAGGATAAGGCGTATGAAGAGTTGTATGAAAGGTTGGACACTAAGGAGGGAGAAAAGGACCTGTACTGATTGGCTAGACAGAGGGACTGAGCTAGGAAAGATGTGCAGCAGGTAAAGGTGATAAAGGATAATGAGGGAAACATACTCACAAGGGAGGAGAGTGTGTTGAGCAGATGGAAAGAGTACTTTGAGGGGTTGATGAATGAAGAGAATGAGAGGGAGAAAAGGTTGGATGATGCAGGGATAGTGAATCATGAAGTGCAATGGATTAGCAAGGAGGAAGTAAGGATAGCTATGAAGAGGATGAAGAATGGAAATGCTGTTGGTCCAGATGACATACCTGTGGAAGCATGAAGGTGTTTAGGTGAAGTGGCAGTGGAGTTTTTAACCAGATTGTTTAATGAAATCTTGGAAAGTGAGAGGATTCCTGAGGAGTGGAGAAAAGTGTTTTGGTACCGATTTTTAAGAATAAGAGTGATGTGCAGAGCTGTAGTAACTACAGAGGGATTCGATTGATCAGTCACATCATGAAGTTATGGGAAAGAGTAGTAGAAGCTAGGTTAAGAAGGGAGGTGATGATTAGTGATCAGCAATATGGTTTCATGCCAGGAAAGAGCACTACAGATGCAATGTTAGCTCTGAAAGTGTTGATGGAGAAGTACAGAGAAGGTCAGAAGGAGGTGCATTATATCTTTGTGGACTTAGAGAAAGCATATGACAGGGTGCCTAGAGAGGAGTTGCGGTATTGTATGAGGAAGGCGGGCGTATGAGAGAAGTATGTAAGAGTGGTACAGGATATGTACAAGGGTAGTGTGACAGCGGTGAGGTCTGCGGTAGGAGTGATGGATGCATTTAAAGTGGAGGTGGGATTACATCAAGCATCAGCTCTGAGCCCTTTCTTATTTGCAATGGTGATAGACAGGTTGAAAGACGAGATCAGAAAGGAGTCCCCGTGGACTATGATGTTTGCAGATGACATTGTGATCTGTAGTGAGAGTAGGGAGCAGGTGGAGGAGACCCTGGAGACGTGGAGATATGCTCTAGAGAGAAGAGGAATGAAGGTCAGCAGGACTAAGACAGAATGTGAATTGAATGAGAGGGAGGTTAGAGGAATGGTGAGGATGCAGGGAGTAGAGGTGGCGAAGGTGGATGAGTTTAAATACTTGGGATCAACAGTTCACAGTAATGGTGAGTGTGGAAGAGAGGTGAAGAGGAGAGTACAAACAGGATGGAGTGGGTGGAAAAGAGTGTCAGGAATGATTTGTGACAGATGAGTACCAGTAAGAGTGAAAGGGAAGGTCTACAAGAGGGTAGTCAGACCAGCTATGTTATATGGGTTGGAGACAGTGGCATTGACAAAAAGGCAGGAGTCGGAGCTGGACGTGGCAGAGTTAAAGATGTTAAGGTTTGCACTGGGTGGGACGAGGTTGGACAGGATTAGGAATAAATATATTAGAGTGTCAGCCCAGGTTGGAAGGTTTGGAGACAAAGCCAGAGAGGCAAGATTACGTTGGTTTGGACATATGCTGAGGAGGAATGCAGAGTATATTGGGAAAAAGATGCTAAGGATGAAGCTTCCAGGTAACAGTAAAAGAGGAAGGCCTAAGATAAGGTTTATGGATGTGGTGAGAGAGGACATGCAGGTGGTTGGTGTGACAGAGCAAGATGCAGAGGACAGGAAGAAATGGAAACAGATGGTCTGCTGTGGTGACCCCTAACGGGAGCAGCCGAAAGAAGAAGAAGAAGATTTATAACTATTGTTAGATGACGAGCACTCCTAGTATTAATTCATATATATCTAATAAGAATTCATGTCATGATAATTTCTTGGCATTGCTCTAAAGTCAAAAGACAGGTAACTATATGATAAATCTTCACTTATAAAACATTCTTAGTAGTTTATTTTTAACAATTGTTTACCAGGAAAATCCGAATGGAACAGAGCCCATTTTCAGTAGAGGCCCAGGCAGAAACACTTTAGACACATGTCTTTAGAATGTGGGAGGAAACAGACCCATGCAAACACAGGAAGGACATACAACTTCACAGAAGACAGCCCAACTGAGAAATGAGCTGGAGAACCTCTTGCTCTGAGGTAACAATGCTACCCACTGCACCACCAAGTTATAACCTATAATAACCTATATAAAAATGACAGATGTGGGCTATAGTGACTTCATTATACACACTTCTGATTTTCATTCAGTATCCATGACTCCAGTCGTAGGTGACTCCATTGTGTAAAATACTGATACCCCATTTCACCAGGGTGAACAAGCAGAAAATAACAGTGAGGGGTACTTATCAGGAGCCAATATTTGTCAACACAGGAGAATATGATTAACAATCCACATTGTTTTTTTTCCAGGGATGATCTGTACCTGTCTTCAGCAGGCTTTTGAGTATTTGCTAAAAAGACATGGTTTAACGCCACACAGAGTATCCTGGCAGTGCAAGGCTTTGATGCTTTCCACACATTTAGAACAGCAACTGCACAGATAGAGATGAAAGTTGGAGTTGTCTTGATATACATCAATAACAAGCATACCTTTAGGTTTATTAAGCAGGACTTTCAACATGTACAAATTAGCATAGATAAAGCCCCATACCATACCCTAGCAAGCTGTAGGTCACCCCTGTACCCTACGAAATCCATAGCTTTTACTTAGACCTATTGGAGACTCAACATTCAGCCATATACAGTACTCACAAGGGACTTTAATTACCTCTCTATAGAGTGGAAATCCTACATGACCCCAGATTTGTAGACACAGAGATTCCTGAACTTTGCAACCTCAAACATCTTCGATCAAATACTGCAAATACCCACTAGAGATAGAAATATATTGGACCTGCTACTCACAAATATGGGAGAATGCTGCACTCCACCCACTGTCACATATTCTCTGGTAAGGTCAGATCATAAAGTGGTCTCCTTTGAAATAAAAATCAATTCTGCAACCCCAGTAAACCCTGTAATAGTTAATAACTATTCCAAGACAAACTACATTTTTTAAGCAATAACCTCTCAAAATTCTAGTCTTCAACAAGACAAGATATCACAGCAGCCTATGCAAAATATTACCAGATAATCTGTACAACCATGTCAATGGTAGTATAGAGGCTGCTGTACCTACAAGAAGTAAGCCTAAAACAAACTCTAAAAGCAAATCACCCTGGTGGAATCCAAAATTAAACAAGTTGTACAACAACAAAAACAGTCATAGCTAAAATTAGGAATAGTAACACCCCAAAAAAATAAAAAAAAATCTCTTATCAAACTAAGTAGACAATTAAGAGGGCTAATTACATCCAAAAAGCCAATTTTGAGGTAAAAATAGTTTTCCAGGCCAAGAACGACTATAAACCCTTCTCTAGTTATGTCATAATCCTTAAAGGCAGCAAACTGGTTGTAATAGGAGCCATGTTCACAGAAATAGAAGATATAACAAATCAACTGGCCGACAAATTCAGATCCAATTTAATCCTCCCCACTCACCCCAGCCACCTTCCAGAAATACCATCTAACATAACCCATCCAACTATCAGGTCCTAGCTGCTCTCTAAAACTTTGATGGGCCCTTATAATAGCCTGAAACATGACATATCTGGGCCACGGGATTCACTATTCAGCTATAGCCTCTGAACGGGCTTTGTGCGCATATGAATGGAGGTCTGCAACAGTCATCTCTCTCTGGAGAAGGACGAACCATCAACAGATCCAGGGAAAAACCCAATAGTCTGACTTGTTTCATATGCAAAGGCATGGAAAGAATTATCATGTGCATGATCAAAAAATACATTAACAGGAAACCTTCACACACTGGACCTTCTCCCAATTTGTTTTCATCAAAGGCATGTCATGTCTACTAAATGTGATGGATCTCTTTGGGAAGGTCAGTAAGGCAATGGACAAAAGCAAAATGGTTCATACCGCCTACCTTGACCTTGCTAATGCATTTGATACGATACTCCATTCAGGCATTGTAAACAACTTCAAGGAATTAGGCATGAACCCCTGTGTAACACACACTGGACTGTTAGCTGGCTCAAAGATAGATAAAAAAAGTTAGGATTGGAAAGCCACCACCACAAAGAGGTTGGTAAGTGACAGAGTACTACAGGACTCTGTGCTGGGTCAGCTCCTCTTTGGCATCTATTTCTCTGAAGTCAAAGCCAATGTCAAGGGCCTTTGGATGACCAAGACTGCAGATGTTTACAAACTAGGAGCAGCCACAGAAACCGCAAAAGATACTAACATCTTACAGGAACACCTAATGCAAGCAAATAAACATTGCCAAATCCATGGCTTAAAATTCAGTGCCAAGAAATACATAGTAGTACCTTTTGGGAAGTTGGTCTCTCTGGGAAACTGCCTCATCAATAAAACATCCCTAAGAGTAAACCTAGTAGTCTGGGATTTGGGACCATCTATAGATAATAACTTGACCTTCGACCAACATGTGTCTAAGGTAGTAAGAAAGTCATTCTGTGTTGCTCAACTTATAAATAAGAGGATGGGATCTAGTTCCAGGGAGGTCATTGTGCCACTGTATTTGACCCTAGTCAGACCCATCCTGGAGTATAATGCCCCCTTCGGTATACACCTGACCAGGCACATGCAACAACTGGAATGTCCACAGAGGTTTCTCACAAAAAGAATACAGGGAATAAACGCAATGTCATATATAGATTGCCTCAAAGTACTATCTCATTGCTTTATTTCCTACAGACTGCTGAGAAATGATCTATGCCTGACATACAAGAGATCCTCGGATCCTGTTCTGGTGGACCTTTTGCATATCCACAAAATGGCAAGCATCAGAACAAGGAGGTATAAAAACCTAAACTTTGTTTGAAACATAAATAGAGCATGTTAGAGGGGCAGGTGTATATTTCAAAGAATTTCCATCCATGTGAAGCAGGGCACTTCCCAAAACTTATCCGTATGTAACCTGGACAGTGAATGGGAAATCGAAAATTCACAACTGGTCTGGTACCTATGACTTTCATGATGAGAGGCAACCATTAAATCATGATCTAGCTAATAAACACCCTTTAGAATAATCTCTAAGGTGTAATAGCTTGTGGGATACATTTGGATTGCATGGCTAGGCTTATTAAGGCCCTTGTGGTTGTTAGTCTTGTATATGCCTATGCTCCTATAAACCTATGGCCTGCTGTTTTTGTTTCATTTGTGCCAGATAAGGCATCTAACATTTGCATTCAGTGCATACCTACTCCTGGTTTGCCATGTTTAAGTAGTTATACAAAACATTTCAAAGTTTAGCAGTTTACTTAAATTGCTAAGGTAGTACATTGAAGAGTAATTTTACCCAGCACAATGAATCACTTTAAGTTTGTCCAAAACTCCTTATCACCAAGTCACAAACATGTCAAATACTTTATATAGTGTGAATAATCTACCTGACCAAAATAGGCTTCCCCTTTCCTTCTTAGCTCCTTTTTTACCCTTACAGTGTCCTGTGTTGTATGATTGTTGCCCTGGTTTTCTGTGACATTGATGTTTATTTATTTATTTATGAGTTTATTTATTTATTTATGAGTGCATCACGTGGTGGGGGTACTGCATATTTTTTTTTCAGTTGGTTGGAAGGTTTGGTTGGATATACCTGTTTGCCATTTTTCTCAGACTTCAGCTAATTTGGGAACTCAGTGACAGTAAAAGGGTGAAGCAAAGTAGGTTATTTTTCATTGGGGAATTTATCAGTTTACAGAAGATGGTTTTCATGGATCTTGTTTTTCCCACACATCTGGACATTACAGCACCCTGTTCCAGCCTGTCTGTGCACCAAACACCTGTATATCCCCAGCCAGAATCTTTGGAACATTAGGGCTAACTAAGGACATTACCTTACAACTATCAAAGGAACCTGTCCTTTGGAAAGACATTGAAACACCCTGTTCCAGTCTGTCTGTGCACCAAACACCTGTATATCCCCAGCCAGAATCTTTGGAACATTAGGGCTAACTAAGGACATTACCTTACAACTATCAAAGGAACCTGTCCTTTGAAAGACATTGAAACACCCTGTTCCAGCCTGTCTGTGCACCAAACACCTGTATATCCCCAGCCAGAATCTTTGGAACATTAGGGCTAACTAAGGACATTACCTTACAACTATCAAAGGAACCTGTCCTTTGGAAAGACATTGAAACACCCTGTTCCAGCCTGTCTGTGCACCAAACACCTGTATATCCCCAGCCAGAATCTTTGGAACATTAGGGCTAACTAAGGACATTACCTTACAACTATCAAAGGAACCTGTCCTTTGGAAAGACATTGAAAGTATGTATTTGATGCTGTAACTGATAAACTCAACTGAAATACATATTAAAGCATTAGTAGGTTCCCAGGTAGGCTAGCCAGCAGCCACCCCCCCTCTCTTCTTTCTTGTACTTCATCCTTACCTCCTTTAGATATCTTTTTCACCCAAACTACTTCATCCTCACTCCCCTTTAGACCCTCCACTCTAGCAGGATACATCTCCACTGCCACACACTGCCTGACTACCAGGACACCTTCTGTACTGTATTTTCCACCCTATTTCTGTATCCTTACCCCCATACCTTTCTGTTCCACTTTCCCTGACTTCACTTCTCACGAGTAACTCCTCTATCCTACCCAGTACTATTTCACTTACTCCCCACTTATCATACTTTCTCCTCAGACTCTCTACTGTTGAACTCACCTTCACCTTTACTCCTGTTTCTCTCTTCCTGCCTGATTGTTTTTCTGCAACTGGTCGTCTTGTTCTTCCCCGCTCCGTTCGCTACGCTCACTCCGCTCCCCTCCCTACCCCCAAACCCCACCCACCCCAGGGTCCTAACTATATACTTACTTAGACACACCCCAATTAGACAACTACCATTCATCACTTCATATACATCTACCAATCAACTCCTCTAGCCTATAACCACACCCTCTCTCCAAAATCCTACCTAAAATACCTATCCCTACCACTACATACCATACAGTCCTACAACTTTACTAGTACCACCCTCTACAACAACATGCCTTTAACACTCAACGCAATCTTTCCTATTGTACTCCTTAACATCCTACTCTACTACCACACACTTACCTCCTATGAATATCTAAACCTGAACCAAACTCTTACATTAGCCAAACATACTACTACAACATGTCTTCTACCCAACCAAACACATATTAATATACTATCTACCTCTCCCTACCTCCCACCTCTCTACCATAAAGTACACCATTACAAGTATACAACCTCTAAACGGTTCTATCTAACACCACTCAAATACACTAAAGTTTTTCAATCCCCACAAACACTTTTACTTATACATGGGGACATCCACCCCAATCCCGGTCCCAATACCCTCCTCAATCACACTCCTTCAAACCAAACCACTAACTATTCCAATTCACCCTTCTACACTGACTCTCTCTCTATTGCTCACCTAAATATTCGTAGCATTAACAACAAAGTCACACAGCTCCATGCCTTAATTGATTTCTATGCCTTTGATATCCTCTGTCTCACTGAAACCTGGCTTAAACCCAGTACCAAAGACAACGAATTCACTCCCCCAGGCTACAACACCTTAAGGCAGGATCGCCTTAATAAAAAGGGCGGAGGAGTGGCCCTCCTATTCAAATCCCAACTTAAGGTAGCCTTAATTGACTCCTTACCTCCCTCCCCAGCAAATGCTGAAATACTTTGTACCAGACTCCACATCAATAAATCCAAAGCTATGAACATAATATGCTCCTACATCCCCCCAGGCAATAACATTAATACCCTAGAAAATATCCTAAGCTGGGCTTCCTGTAGCTTTCCCCAGGAAACCATAATCTTAGGTGACTTTAATATTGACTGGTACTCCTGCATATCCCCCACACCTACCACTCACCTTAACCTCTTTAACTTTCATCAAACCATCAACTCCCCTACTAGAATACATAAATCCACACACAAACAAACCATTCTAGACTGGATACTGACCAACAACAATCCCCTCTCCTATAAAACAGGAATACTCCCTGACAATATTAGTGACCACCTCCCTACCTTTATTACTAAACAAAAATTCAACAATCCCAAGCCAACTACTTATCGAACCAAATATAACAAAACTGAATTCAACCTAACATCCTTTCAAAATGAACTTAAAGAATATAACTGGTCAACGCTAAAATACCTCCCCATAGATGACGCAGTAACCCACTTCAACAATACCTTCCTACAAATTCTCAACCAGCATGCCCCTTCCCGCTTAGTCAGAGTCAGTTCCAAAGCAGCCCCATGGCTCTCTAAAACTACTAAACAAACTATGCAAGCTAGGAATAAATTATGGAAGAAATGGAGATCCACAAAAAACCCTATTGACCATCAAAACTTCAAACACCTCAGAAACAAAACAAAGAAACTTACCTATCTGGATAAGAAAAACTACCACTTTCAATACCAACAAAACCTAAATCAAAACCCAAAACAATTTTGGTCCGGAATAAACAAACTACTCCATTCAGGCAACACCAAAACACCTACCCCAGCTAGCTTAGCACAAACAGAACCTAACATAATAGCCGACACTTTCAACAACTTCTTCTCTGAAACTGTCACCTCTCTTGCAAGCACCATGACTCCCCCCCCATCCCTCCAAATTACCCCCACTCAAAACAGTACCCACACACTAAAGTTTAATACCGTATCAATAACCTACATACGTAAACTACTATCAAAACTCAAATCTTGCACCCCCTCTGCTGACAAACTACCAGCAGAATATCTACAACTAGCTGCAACTGAAATAGCCTACCCAGTCTCCATCTTAATAAACAGAACTATAACTGAATCCAAAATCCCATCCTGCTGGAAAATCTCCCATATTATTCCCCTCCATAAAGGAGGAAACTCCAATGAACTCTCCAATTTTCGACCTATTGCCCTTCTATCTCCTCTATCCAAAATAATGGAACGCTGCATTCACCATCAACTTCTACATTATCTCTTGAATAACAACTTGCTTGTGGACTCTCAACATGGTTTTAGACCACACCATAGTACCTCTACTGCCCTTCTCTCCTTCACTGACACTATCAATAAAAACCGCAATAACAACCTGTTCTCCTCTGCACTATTCTTGGACCTCTCAAAAGCATTTGATATGGTCAACCATCAACTTCTCCTTGATACCTTAAAATCCCTCTCACTGGATTCACAAGCTTTACAATGGTTCGACTCATACTTGACTAATAGAAAACAAGCTGTCCTTTGGGACAGCCATCTATCCTCTCAACTCCCAGTTACTATTGGCGTTCCACAAGGATCCATCCTAGGTCCCCTACTTTTCTCAATTTTCATAAATAACCTGCCCACTTCCCTCCCTACATCCACTTGTATACAGTATGCAGATGATTCCACTCTCATCTGCTCTGCCTCTTCCCCAGCAGAACTCCACTCTGCTACCCAATTGGTCTTCACTGCAGCAGAAAAATGGTTTCAACACATCTGTCTCCTCTTAAATCCCAAAAACAAAACTACTACTCTTCACCCCAACCTTTAAATCCACCCCAATTACTTTTTCCATTGCATCCTGTAATGGCACTATCATCAAACCTGACTATTGCACCAAACTGCTGGGTGTCACCATAGATAATCAGCTAAATTTTGACCATCACATTGATTTAACTATCAAGACAGTCAATAAAAAAATTGGTGCCTTGTACAGGCTTAAGCCCTTTCTTACAGCTACTTCCCGAGTGGCTCTAGCCCAAACTCACCTTATTTCTACATTACTGTATGCCTCTCCTTCCTTTATCAACATATCTAAAGCTACTCTGAAAAACTAAATAATGCCTACCACAGTATAGCCAGATTTGCCACTGGCTCTCCATTCCAAACTCATCACTGTCATAACTTAAAGAAACTCAACTGGCTTGAACTCCCAAACCTAATACTCCTACAACAACTGATCATCACTTTTAAAATTCTACATTACCCCTCCAACACACCCATACTAAACAAAATCATCACTCCTTATAAAAATCTCACTACACTCAGATCAGCCAACAAGCTCCTAGTTACCACAATAAAATCTCATAATAAATCTGGGGATTCCCTATTTGCAAACACTATCGGTTCTTACTGGAATAAACTCCCAGCAGAGCTGACCTCCCTAGCCTCATGTCACCTTTTCAAAAAACAAATGAAAACCCACCTATTAATTCATTGGCTATGTCCGTGCTCCAATCCCGACTGAACTCAAGTACCTTATTACTTACTCTACTCTGCTCCTGAGTACTTTTGCTCCTCTATACTAACCTTCACTGACTTCCACAGCCCCCTTCTCCGTACCATCACTCTTTTTCAAATTTCTGTTTGCATACCCCTCTGACTTTCTGTTTCTTTTTTTTCCTGTCTCTTGCTCATTTTAGCTGAGCTCCTATTATACTGCTACATTTACATTTCATCAATATCTTTACCTCCTCCTCTCCTTCTACAACTGGCTATTCCCTTGACCTACTTAGTCCGTAATACTTGTACCTAATAATTACTGTACTTTTTCCTCTTTCAGTTTACTTTATTTTCTCCCTTTTCCTTAACAATAACTACATTTACTACCCTGTTTCTCTAGCAACCTGCATACTTAACACTGTAAAATACTTGTTTCTCTAGCAACCTGCACACTTAATATTGTATAATATTTAAGTTTAGCAATACCTGTTTTTGTTGTCACGACCAGTTACTACTGATATTTTTTTAACTTTATTTGTAGTATCTAAGACTTGAGCTTATTCTCCTCATCCCCTTGTCTGAACTTTGTTTGTCTTTTATTTAGACTAGTCCATGAAAACCATAGATGTAATTGTTTTTTCACCTGAGTACATTATGTTATTTGTTTGTTTGTTTTTATTTACTTACTTCCTAATCTGTAGTGTCTTAGTCTGATAGTGGAGCTTTTCTCCTCGGGCCTCTGCTGAAAATGGACATGTATCCAGCCAGACTAGCCCGGTTAACAAATGTAAAATAAAATAAATAAAAATAAATTTATTTATTTTATTTTTTCCACATCTAGTAATACTGCAAGCAGCTGTATGTTATCAGTTAACTATAGCATAGCTTGTATTTACCATCATAACTATGTCAGAGGAGCTTGAAGGCATTGTGGCCAATCTACTTGTCACTTTGTCATCATGTGTACCAGCATTCAAGTAGCTGAACCATACTTCATCGACACTTAGATTTTGCTACATTCATAAAAATGTAATAATTTAATGAATGGCAATTGATAGACAAAGTGCTGTGACTTTGAGTGCAGCAGTTTAAGCATAATGTTATATTTCATTTAACTATGCTGCTAAAGTATGGCAATGCGGGTGTGTGTGTGTGTGTGTGTGTGTGTGTGTGTGTGTGTGTGTGTGTGTGTGTGTGTGTGTGTGTGTGTGTGCGTGTGTGTGTGTGTGTGTATGTTCACATATGTGTGTGTTTTGTATGATTGTCATAGAGTGGGATAAGGAATTTTTCCATTGACACACTGTTGTGTGATGTCGAAGTTGGTGCATTTAAAGTTGCAAGGGTCCTGGGGTGCATTTCCTGCACTGGCTCATGCAGAAGGGTTTGACTCCCTGTAAAACACTATTTTGTAGTTTTGTCCATTCACTGAATTTGACAGACTGTTCCATTCTATGCTATCAAGTTCATAACATTCAATTTTTGATCAAGTGCAGACTGATACTTATATATAGCTTTATACCAACATACATTATATATCCCTTGTCCATCCAAGTTAATATTACATGAATTGCAATTGAGCTACCTATGCCAAGCATGGGTTACAATATCCTTCTCTTTCCAAAGCATGTCAAACAATGATATCTTTGCATATTTTACCTAGAACTCCAGTGTTCATATTACCATACTCAACCTGTAGAATGCCAAGTGAGTCTGCTAGGTCTTGTTTTACATTGTAAAGTAAACAACCTGGGATATTATCTGGTCCCACTGAGGCCATATTTTTGGCCTTGGTGAGTGCGGAAATGACCTGTTCTCTAGAGATACTAGGCAGACGACTGCTGTGTTTTGGGATATGGTAGGTGGGGATAGGGGGGTGAAGTTTGAACTGAATCTGTCAGCTAGCAGGTTGACGATATCTTCTGGTGTAGTATGAGTGATCCCATCTTCAACCCCTTTGACACATAGCTGGCATTCCCTTTTAGACTCTGAATGTAGTTAAAGAATGCCTCATGATTATCCCTGGCTAGGGATGTGATTTTAGTTTTGTAATTTGCTTTAGAAGACTTTATGATATTTCAGACTTTCCTGTTTAGGCTTACGAAGGAGGTCTTCCTCTGCAGAATGATATCCCTCTGCTTTTGGACAACAGTTTCTTCCTCTTGTTATATAATCTGTTTTTACTTCAAGTCCATCACAGTGGTTTGTTTTTATGGGAAGATCTGGTTTTGATCCAGTCAGGTACAGCAGAGGGTATACAGTTGCTTAAGTGTTTGTACAGGACAGTTTCATATACTTCTGCATAGTGATCATTGATGTCTGCGATTGTGGGTGGTATGAAGCTTTTTATACTATTGCTTAGTACACTGTAGTTAGGTTTAGTGAAGTTTATTATATTTTTTGTTCCTGTGAGGGTGTCAGTTCAACTTCAAACAGGACTGATTTGTGGTCTGACCTAACCAGGGAGGGCATCATGCATGGGGAAGTACAGTGACCCCCCCATGTTGGTGAGTACTATGTCCAGAACATTAGAGCCCCTAGTGGGGGGTGCAGAGACTCTGTTCCAGAGCATTTATGTTAAAGTCCAGGAACCTTTGGGTGAGCATCTTTTTGCTTGTGTATGTCACCCACTCTATGGAAGGATAGTTGAAATCTCCCATGACTAAGGTGTTGGGCAGTATTGCGAGGGATGCCAGTAAATCAAGGTAAGCATTCTGCTTATCCTGGTTCATAGTAGGGAATCTATAGCTAGCAATGATGTGGTATGGTACTTTCCAAATAGTTAATTGGACATAAACTACTAGCATTAAACAGCATGACCCTGAGTTTGTCTCGATTGGATTTTGTTACATATGAAAAATTTGTTGCTTTGACATTGCCTAAAAAAGGCACTATGGGAGAGGGAAGGGTCTTTGCCAGTATCCAAAATCCTAGGGGGGGTCAAGTGCAGACCATCCCTAGCAAAGCAGTGAGTTCTGTCTACCATATCCTCCCAGGCTG
This sequence comes from Protopterus annectens, assembly GCF_019279795.1. Taxonomy (NCBI): domain Eukaryota; kingdom Metazoa; phylum Chordata; order Ceratodontiformes; family Protopteridae; genus Protopterus; species Protopterus annectens. The sequence goes on along the minus strand of NC_056729.1, from coordinate 279,553,212 downwards.
ATAGATACTGGATCCCCATGGACTGACACCAGAAGCTGAGACAATTGTTGAAGTCAATCATTTTTGTTTATATTGTGGCATCATCCTGGGTGAGAATTGGATAGTGCTTAAGGCTAGGGACATACCTGTCTGAGACACATATCAGAGAGTTCCATCATGTCTTTCTTCATATAGTCCCGAGAGCTACATCTCAAGTCATTCACTCCAACATGGACTACGATATATACAGACATAATAACCTCATTAAAAACACACGTGTGAAAATGCATTGACTTACTTAAATGGAACAGTACCATATGTGATCATGTAAATGGAACATTACCATATGTGATCCTGTAAATGGAACATTACCAGATGTGATCCTGTAAATAGAACATTACCAGATGGGATCCTGTAAATGGAACATTACCAGATGTGATCCTGAAATAATATTTTATTAACATTTCCTTCTGCTTCCTTTTGTGGATAGTAGTAAGTTGGTGGCATGTCAGCAAACCACTGGTATCTTTTGTGAACTGATGTTAATAGTTAGGAAGCTAATCCTGAAGTTTTTGACTGTTTTAAAAAAGACTAAAGGCAGTGATGTCTGTATGATGAGGGTGGTAACTACAGTGTGGACCGTGACTGCCCCCATGAGAACATCTCTTAATTCCAGTGAATCCCTATTAGCCAAGCATGGCTTACTGCATTTTATTCTAATCAAGTCCATTCTGGCCTAAACTCACTTCCCCTATTTGGGTTATACATGGTCTGTAGGACTGCATTTTAAGCGAGTACAACACAGCTTAAAATCAGTTCATTGCCTACATCAATCTGTTCTAAATGAGCAAAGAACAGTTGAGTCACTTCTACCATCATGGCAAGGATAGCCTGCACCATTTAATTTTGGCTTAGTCAATCATGGCTTAAACAGCTGAATACATTTTTGGCATGGATGACTAATTCTCACAGAACAAGTTTTGCACAAACATGCATTTCCTCAACAATAAGAACTATGAAACTCTAATGAATGGCATTATTGACTGACTATAATCCCCTGTGATTTACCTGAAAATGAAACATTTTAAGAGGAAGAAAACTAAAATATTAGCTAAAATCATGGACAGTCTTTAAAACCCCGCATGCGCATGTGTAGGTACTCATACACTCACACAGATACACACACACACACACACACACACACACACACACACACACACACACACACACACACACACACACTCACTGCATATTCAGTTATCAGATTCATGCTAAACATGACTGCGTCTTCAGCAGAGTACTAGCTAAACAACATTATGGCAAGCTTGTCCACTAATGGTCGATTTTATCAATGACAAACAGCAGAACGTTCCTCTGTCTTTATTTCTCTTTCTTTGTCATTGGCTGTATGGCCTATCACATGTCAAAACAGAGCAGTTAAGTAGACCGAAGTAATTTGGATTAAGAGATGTGGGTGAAACCATTTCTTTCTTTTTTTTTTTTTTCTTGATGCTTATGGGCTCCCCTAGTTACATCAGGACCTAGGCAGCTGTCTATGTTACTTTGTGCTGGGTTTATGCTAGGCAGCTGTCTATGTTACTTTATGCTGGATTTATGCTAGGTAGCTGTCTATGTTACTTTGTGCTGGATTTATGCTAGGTAGCTGTCTATGTTACTTTGTGCTGGATTTATGCTAGGTAGCTGTCTATGTTACTTTATGCTGGATTTATGCTAGGCAGCTGTCTATGTTACTTTATGCTGGATTTATGCTAGGTAGCTGTCTATGTTACTTTATGCTGGATTTATGCTAGGTAGCTGTCTATGTTACTTTATGCTGGATTTATGCTAGGTAGCTGTCTATGTTACTTTGTGCTGGGTTTATGCTAGGTAGCTGTCTATGCAGCTTTGTGCTGCACACACTCTTCTCTCTGTAAAATATCAATTAAAAAATAGCAGAGATGTTCACCTCAGGCCAGGTCCCACTGTTCATAAAACCATCAAAATAAATTAGTCACCTAATACATCTCAGCAAAAAAAAAAAAAAAACAGAATCAAAACTCACCTTACTAAATATGAACCTAAGAAGTATGTGCAATAAAATCCATGACATTCATCCTTATCTTGCCACATACACTCCTGGGGTCTATATTACCACATCAAAATGCGAATTCTCCAAATACGAAAACATCAACACGCAAACAGCAACACTCAAAAGTACAAACAGCCACTTCTGTGAATTTTTCCCAGGGAAAAAATTTGCTCGGCCAACCAACACTAAAACAGACTCTCAAACCCTAATCAAATGTGGGGAGCTTCACCCCCACACCCCCAGATGTGGGGACTGTGCCCCCCACACCCCCTAACTAAATATACCAACTCAGAGATCGCTCTACATTGGAGAAAAGGGCAAATTTCTGATAAAGGCCAAGAGATTTCTTTCCCTGGGAAAAATTAGCAGAGGTATCCATTCATAGTTTTGGCATTTCACTCTTTACGTGTCGATGTTTCTGTATTAAAAGAATTTCCGTTTCAATGTGGTGATATAAACCCCACTCCTGATATAGTCATAGCTACAGAAACCTCGTTAAAAAAAAATAAAGGATAATGAGCCCTCCCAGAATACAACATACTCAGGCATGACAGAAAAAACAAGCGTGCAGGTAGTGTAACAATCATCCATAAAAACACCCTAACCCTTACCTTACTTCCACAGGAAATTCCCAAATTTAACAATGTGGGACTTCTAATAACACTCAAAATCAACAATAGGAAAAATATATGTTTAACAGCAATTTATACACCACCAGGGAATATATTAATACTGCTGAAAGCATCCTTTATTAGATAGCCATAATACATAGACACTTAAATGTAGATTGGCAACTCACAAATTCCACTACCCCAACTGAATCCATAAACTTATTCAACTTCAGACAATTAATAACCACACCTACTAGTATCAATAAGACTTCAGAGAGACATTCAACATTAGATTGGATTCTTACAAACAAACCAGACAAACTGACAAAAGTGGGCTGCCTCTCAGATAGCATAAGTGACCATATATCAACATATCTATTAGAACTCACATAACCTAGATAAACACATTTTCTATACTTAAATATGAAATATTACCAATTTCAGCAAAGATATTTTCAATGAAACACTAAAACAATATAACTAGAATGTACTTAGAACAATGGCACTAAATACTGCTGTAGAACACTTTAATAATGTATTCTTACAGACCTTAAATTATCTAGCAGCAGTACATAATAAAAGAGTAAAGTCCAACCCCACAACATGTCTGACAAAAGAAAGAAACAAAAAAATCATGATAAAAAGGGATAAAGCCTGGAAAAATTGCTATAAAAGTAGAACTCAAAATGCCTTCCAGCAATTTAGACATCTTAGAAATTTTGCAAAACTCCGTGTCAAGCAAGATAAGCAAAGATACTATACCAACCTACAAGACAGGCATAAAAACAACACAAAACTTTTTGGTCTTCAATAAATAAACTGCTCCACCTTAGGAAGGCCATCACTCCCTCTCCAAAAACAGACAATACGACAGACTCTATCCCCCACACAGTTTAATTCCTATTTTGTACAATCAATATTATATCTCTTACACACTAATACATCTGCCCCCTTCTCTCTATCCCTGTCCAGTTAAAACCACCCAGAGATCTTGAGTTTTAGTCCTGTACCTACCTTGCGCATAAGGAAGTTGCTCCTTAAACTAAAAACTATATACATAGCTATAGACTCACTACCATCAGACTACTTAAAAATGGCCCCAGAAATGCTAGCTTTCTCTGCGTCCATACTAATTAATAGGTCCATAGCAGAAGATATGTCCCATCACTGTTGAAAGAAATCCTACATCGTACCACTGCACAAAGGCGACATATCTACAGAGTTTAATAACTACAGACAGATAGCTATTCTCCCCTCCAAAATATTAGAGAAATGCATTCATACACAGCTGATGCAATACCTAACCTCACCTGTTCTCAGAAACACAACATGGCTTTAGGCCCCAGCACAGCACCACTACTGTTCTACTACATTTTACCAATATAATAAACCCACATAGAAACAATGGCCTGCTTGTGTCCACCATGTTCTTTGACTTGTCAAAGACATTTGACACTGTCTTGCACCAACAACTGCTCGTTTGGCTCTCCTCAATAGGACTTTCATAATATTTCTTGTTGTTGTTTCTTAGTTACCTATCTGGAAGGCAACAAGCTGTTAAATGACAACAAACCTATTCATCCTTTCAATCATTTGCTACAGGTGTCTCTCAGGGCTCTATCCTGGGTCCTCTCTTATTTAATATATTTATTAATGACCTCCACACCCCCACTCACAATGCTAGTTTAGTTCAGTATGCAGACAACTCAACATTAATATGTGTACCCTCAACAATAAATAAGCTCCAAGACATTACCCATAAATCTTTCTCCTCTGTAGAAACCTGGTTCAAAGAATCAAACCTCCTACTCAACCTCAAGAAAACTAAGTTAATGCTTTTTTACCACAAAATGTTGCCAAAATAATAAAAAGCAATCTTGTATAAAGTCAACAAATAATACTATCATTGAAACGGTAACTCACAGTATACTTCAGGGTGTTATAATAGATGACCATCTCAAATATGACCAGCATACACTGCCCATCATTAAATCTACTCACCAGAAACTTGGCTCCCTTTACAGGAACAATGGATTCCTTACAGATACTGCAAGAAAAACTACAGTGAACACCTTCTTATTGCCGACTCTCTTATATGCCACTCCTATCTTAACAAACCTAAACAATACTCAAAGAAAGAAACTTGCCTCCTGATACAATAAAACAGTTAGGTTTGCCACCAATCTCCTTTGTAGAACCCACCATTGTCATAGCTTAAAGCAATTAAACTGCCTTTAACTACACAGCTGTTTAACATATTTGCAACTAACTACAGCACACAAATTCATTCATCATCCAAAAAATGCACTGTATTACAAAACTTATTGCTGTCCTACTGTCCAGCAAGGGACCTCCATTCTAGTAACAAATTCTTATTACTTGCACATAAGTCAAATAATGTTGCAGGAGACTTGCTCTGCTCCCAATATGTTGCTAAACTCTGGAATAGCATCCCCACACAAATAAAACTCTTCAACAAACTCAATAGTTTTAAACCACTGCTTAAACAACATCTTAACCAGTCCTGGTCCTGCATATGCTCATCACAAGGTTAAGACTTTGTGCTCACCATACAATACTTTCCAAATATTCTCCTTAAAGAGGATACTCTCAACTTCTCACTGAAATGACAAAACAATTTTTATACATAACTGCTGCCTGTACAATCCACTATGTTGCACGTGAGCTTTCTCTTTAGTAATTTCCACCTCTGTAAAATGTTAGAATGTATAAATGTAACTGTTGTTTGTGTATACATTTAAATAGAAATGTAACTTCTCTGTGTTTAACTGGAACGCAGTATAATGCAATGTAAGCAAATGGAGATTTTCTCCTTGGGCCTTCGCTGAAAATGGGTATTTATTTATTTATCAGTGCTAACCCTATTATTAACCCATTATTACTACCTAATAATTAATTTTAGTTAATTAATTACTTAGAAATAATACAGGGTAAGTAGAAAAGTACAATTGTGTAAAATCTTACCATAATGGTAGATGTCCTTGCCTTCACTGCTGCAGTATTCTTAACAGATGGGATTCCCTACCATGGAAGCTCGACATCCAGCCAGTCTACCAAAGTCTGCCATTGCTTTAAAAAATGCCAAACATCACCCAAGCGCTCCTTGCATGGTATAGGGAATAAAGGTGACGCTCAGGTGTACCATCTACAGAAATGACTGCCCCAGTAGGAACACCAGTTCAAGGAACCCAAGAGGCAACCTGTACATCCAGGAAGGCAAATGACTTGGGGGTGTAGGGAATGAGAGAATACTGCTGCAGTGAAGACAAGAACATCTACCATTATGGTAAGATTTTACACAACTGTATTATGTCCTTACATTCACTGCTGCAGTATTCTTAACAGATGGGAAAGTGGCAAAGCTTAAGAGGAAACATTGGAGGAGGAAGGAGCAGAAGAGTCTACTAAAAAGCCTTGAAGAATGGCACTAGCAGAACCAGCCCTAGCTCTAGAGATTACATCCAACTTGTAAAGGTATGCACAGAAGTCCAGGTAGCTGCTTCAAGAATAAAATTAGTATCTAATCCCTTGAAAAAAGCATCAGAAGAAGTAAAGCCACAGCTGTAGTAGAATGAGCCTTAACTGAAGAAGGAAGGCTCTTGCCTTGAAAAGTATAACAAAAGGGAATAGCCTTAGAAAATCAAGAAGAAATAGTTTGCTTGCATACAGCTTGTCCACAACATCTAGGATGAAAATAAGCAAACAACTGATCATATTTTCTAATAGCCACAGTTTTATCCAAATAAACCCTGAGTTGCTTATGCACATCCAAAGTATGCAGCACCCTCTCACTGTCAGATTACACAGAGAGGACAAAGGAGACAGATTAATAGACTGATTAATAGATAGCTCATTAACCACCTTAGACAAAAAAGAAAGATTAGTGCACAAGAACACCTTGTCCTCATGAAAGATCAAAAAAGGACAAGCCATAAGGGCCTGCAACTCAGACACCCATCTGGCAGAAATAAGAGGTGACAAGAGAACAGTCTTCTAAGAGCAATGCTACAAGGAAGCTGAATCAGCAGGCTCAAAAGGAGCCTGAGGCAACTTCTCCAAAACAAAATTAAGATCCCAAGGAGGAGGAACAGGCTTCCTGGGAGGTCTAATATTAAGGACATCTTTAAGAAATTGTTTAACCTTATATCTAGAGGCTAAAGAAGGAGAAGAAAGCAGACAAGTAGAGATAGCTGATAAGTGGGCCTTAATAGAAGAATAGACCAAACTCACACAAATAAGAGAGAACCAAGGGAACATCCACAGTAAGTGGTTCCAGGTTATGAGACACACCAAATAGAAAACCTCTTTCATTTGGACAAGTAGGATTTCCTAGTAGTAGGTTTCCTGCCCCCCTACAGGACTTGCAGCATGTCCTAAGAAAAAAGTGTTTATAAGGAATCAGAATCCTGTCACCCACAGTGTCAGTTGAAGCATGGACAAGTGGAGATGGATGAGAGATCCCTTGTCTTGTGTGAGTAGATCCACCCTGTGAGGTAACTTGTGATGACTGCCCTTGGCTAGGTGCAGAAGTAGAGAGGACAAGTGGTGTCATGGCCAAAAGGGAGTCATCAGTAAAATTTGGGAGCATCCTGATGAATCTTGAACAGGACTTTCAGAATAAGAGGAAGGGGAGGGAATAAATAAAGAAACATCCCCTTCCAAAAAAATGAGAAGGTGTCCACCTTCCATACTGGAAGACCTGGGATTCTAGCACAAAATAGAGTAGGTTGTCAGTTTAAAGGAGAGGCAAAAATATTCACTTGTTGAGTACCTTACTGGTGGATAATGTCCAGAAGCACATCACTATGAAGCATCCATTTGTGGGACTGAGTTAAAGACTTGCTCAGAGTGTCAGCCACAATGTTCTGACCAGAAGGGTTATAAACTGCCTGGAGTCACTTGATACTTGACAGCAAGATCCCATATGAGAAATGACAAAGAAGATAAGATCTCATTCCTCCCTGTTTGTTAATATATCATATCGCTGTGATAGGTTCATAGGTAGGTACTAGGCTATCATCCCGAGGGCCAATGCAAGCCTAGCTAACAGTGTACCATGTATTGTTAAATTCCTGCCCCTCTATCGAGCAGTGCCACAGACATAATCCCAGGGGTGAATTTCCTATCACCCATCCACTTATCAAGGTTTTTCTTGAATAGTGCTAATAACGAACTCTGCTTGATGTGGATGGGAATCTTGTTCCAGAGCATGGGAAGTCTCTGGGTCACGAATCTATCCCTCCAGCATGTCCTATTTATTGCTGTGGTGAGGTTTGGGTCCCTAGAGTGTGTAGCTCCTTGAGATTGGGATTTCTTCAATTAGAGCATGTCCAATACTTCAGGGTTTGACATAGCTTTGTATGTCAGACAGAGGTCTCCTCGGAGTAAGCGGTATGTGACCAAGTAGAGTTTGAGTTTCTTGAGCTGGTCGGCATAGAACAATCATTTGAAGAAAGCGATCCTCTTGGTGAGGTACATTTAGGGCCTCTCAAGTTGTTGCATGTGTCTTGTGAAGTACATTCCAAAAGGGGCATTGTATTCAATGAGGGGGTCTGATAAGTGATGAGTAGAGGGGAACGATGAATTCCTTATTTCTGGATGCAAACCCTTTTGTGATTGTGGGCCATCTAGAAACATTTTCTGACCATTGTAGCAATGTGGTTATCAAAGGAGAGGTTGCTATCCACTTGGGTCCCAAGGTCTCCTGTCACACTTTCTGTGTTGAGTGAACTTTCCCTATTTGGTAATTCATGGGTACAGTGTTTTTGCCAAAGAGGATATCAATGCACTTTTTGGCATTTAGTTTGAGGCCATGATTTTGACACCAGGTGTCAGTCTCGGTGACGCCCTTTTGCAGAATGTCTACATCGGCAGGGGAATCGATAATGGCACCCAGTTTGCAGTCATCTGCGAACTTAGTTTGCCATAGACCCTTGGTGTTTGCTTGCACTTCAGAGAAGTATACACCGAACAGGAGGGGTCCCAGGACTGAACCCTGGGGTACTCCACTTGTCACTGATTTGGAGTCGGATCTGGAGTGAGCAACTCTTACTGTGTGGGTTCTGTCCATGAGCCAGTTGGCCACCAATCTCGTGACGTAATGGTTTATGTTAAGGTTGATGAGTTTATCAATGATTCCTGAATGAGGGATAGAGTCAAAAGCTTTAGCAAGGTCCAGTTAGGCTGTGTGGACTACCTTGCCCTCGTATATGGCCTTTGTAATTGTTTAAAGAAGTCTACTAGGTTTAGGAGACATGACCTACCTTTTATAAATCCGAATTGAGTACCATCCAGAGTTTGGAGTTTACCTATATCTTTGTTTATGAGCTCCATGATGATATGCTCCATGGCTTTGAAGACCAGGCTTGTCAGGCTAATAGGTCCATAGTTTCTGAGGTCTGTAGTGGTTCCTCCTTTGTGGAGTGAGATAACCATTGCTGTGCACCATTCTGTGGACACATAGCCTGTGGTGAAGCTGTGGTTGAACATGGATTTTAGGTGGGGAGCTAGTTCATTTTGGAGTTTGTGTAAGACGCAGCCTAGGATGTTGTCCAGTCCCATGGATGCTGTATTTTTGGTTTTAGAGAGTGCCATTTTTACCTATGTGTTTGTGATTGCCAGGGCTCTACAACCATCTGGTATAGTTATGGGCCCTTTGGGGGATGAGGTGGGAGTAAAGATTGCACTGAACCTATCTGCCAATATGTTGGCAATATCAGCTGGCTCTGTATATTTTGTGCTGTTTTGTTGTAGCTCGGTGCAGATTGGGGTGTTGCCATGAAGATTCTTTACATAGCTAAAGAATGCCTTGTGGTTGTCTTTGGAATATGTGGCAATTTTTCTTTCAAGATTAGAGGATTTTATGAGCGATCTTAGTTTCTTACTGAGGCTCGTCAATGAGTTTCTCCATACCTGCGTTTTTACTCTCTTTTGCAACAGTTTCTTCCTTCTGTTGTAGAGTTTGTTAATGGCAGGGGACCACCAGATCGGTTTCCTTTTATTGCAGGATAGCGTCTTGGCTTTGTTGGGGATAGCACGATCCATGCACTCATGCAGGTACCTGTGGAGTGCATTTGTGTAGGATTCAACAGTCATGACTGTATTGACTGAGTTCTCCATCTGCAGGGGTGTCATGACATTAGTCACCTCAGTTTTGAGAAGTGTGAAGTTCACTTTGGAGAATTTTTTATGATGGTTTCCTTATGTGGGGGTGGGGTCAGGATGTGGATATCTAGGGTGATTAGTTTATGGTCTGATCTAACCAGTGTGGAGTTGATCTCAGGCATTGAGCACCGGTCACCCATGCTGGTAATGACTAGGTCCAGAATTTTGTTGCCCCTGGGGGGCATTGACAAGTTGATCCAGGGTGTTAGAGTTTATGAACTCTGGGAATCGTTGGGCCAGGGGGTTAGTACAAGAGTAGTTTTCCCAGTTAATGTTTGGGTAGTTGAAATCGCCCATTATTATGGTGTTTGGTTGGACCCTCATTTTTTCCAATGTCCCCAGGAACGAGGAGTGAGAGTCCTGAGGAAGGCTATATGCCAAAAGCGCTTATCAAACTGTTGTTTCCAGTTTTTAGCCCTCCAGGCTTTTGTTGTTATTAAAATATTTTGTTTTTACAGCTGTCTGCTGTGTTAGTTACCTGGAACTTCCTTTTTTCGTTGAATCAGGTCTCAGTCCTGCACAGATGTCGATGTTCTCCATTTTGAGGAGTGCCTCGAGTGAGTGCATTTTGAGGTTTAGACTCCTAGCGTTGAGTAACATTGTCCTCAGTTTTTTGTTTCCTCTAGTTCTTATGGTGGTGGGTTTGTTTTTTGAGCCTTGCCTAGAAAAGGTACCATAGGGGCGGCAAGAGCATTGGCCAATATTCTGAATCCCAGGGGTGACAGGTGCAGGCCATCTCTGGCGAAGCATCGTGGCCTGTCAAGCATGTTGCTTGTAGAATATTGGCTATTTCTGAATTCTGCCTAAATGTTCAAACATATTGTCTGTGAACAGCTTGACGCCCTGGAGAGAAAAAAGGATAAAAGGCCTAAAGAGCAAGCAGAAGTGCTCTCATCTCTTTGGCATTGATGTGCTCCTTCTGCTGACAAGGTGACCACATCCCCTGTACCTTTAGGAAGCTATATGTCACCCCCCCATTTCATGTCTGAGGTGTCTGTGAACACTTCCTGAGGGGGAAGAGGGGGATGAAAAGGGATCCCTGGATTCAGAGACAACTGGGGCAGTAGAAAGGCCAAAGGGCAAATCAGGGAACTGAAAATGCCAGGAAGCAGAAGAGAAATGCAAAAACATCCTGAAAAGAGGATGGATCAGAATATGGAGATAAGCATTCTTGATATCCAGAGACACCATAAAGGCCTGAAGAAGCAAGAAAGGAAGCATAGTCTGAAGGGATTACCTGAAAGGAAGGCACTTTCAGAAAAGTGTTTAGATGAGAGAGGTGTAGAATAGGTCTCCAAGTGCCCTCTTTTCTGGCCACTAGAAACAGTCTGGAGTAGAACCCTTCCCCCTGTGGGACACAGGCAACTCTTGAATAGCACCCTGAGTCAAGAGATCTTGAAGAAGGGGGGGTTGGGAGGGTGGCCTAATGGTTAAGGTGCTTGCCTTGCAAGCACAAGGTGCAGGGTTTGAGTCTCACAAGGGATATTTGGCTAGGCTTAAAATGTCTTGCAAGGGCAGTTAGCTTAGTACTAATCTATGAACCAAAGAATGTCTGGGAAAAAGAGAAATTGTTCCCAAGGAGACTGAGGAATGCCCATAAAAGGAGGATGGGATTTTCATACAATGATGTACCCCTGACAAACGATAGACAGAACCTAAGAATCTGAGTAATTTGAAGCCAAATAGGAAGAGAAAGATAAAGGTGAAGAGAAAGAGAAGTGTGGCTTGGAAGAGATTGATAGTCATACAGCACATGGTTTGTCAGGAAAGGAAGGCTTCGGAATTCCTGAAAACTGAGTAGCAGGAGGAGCCCATTTGTCACTCTTTTCACCTTTAGTCGAAGGACAAGATTGCCTATGAACAAAGGTTGGCTTAGTGGGGTAGTTTCTCTGAAATTTAGGCACAGAAGAAACACATGTTTAAGCTCCTGTAAGGCCTTGCCCTTATCCCAAAGAGACTTAAAACCAGCAGCAGCTCCCCCAAGCAAAAGTTTAAGATCCAGAAGAGCATCCATCAATTTAGCCTTAATATCATTGGGTAGAGGTTGAAGCCTAAGCCAAGAATACCTCCTCATCACTGAACCAAAAACAGCAGCCTTAGAAAAGGCATTTGCCATGTCATAACTATATTTGATAGAATGATAAACTACTTGACAGAAAGTCCTTACCAAGGAAAGACCAGAAGTTTTACCCTCAGAGTCTGGAAAATCAGAAAGACATTGATAGGCCTGAGAAAGAAGAGCCAACACATACGTAGACATATGGGTCTGATAATTAATAGCCGTAAAAGCTAGGGTAGCAGAAGTGGTAAACCTTCTTACCCAGGCCTTCCATGGTTCTGCTAGCCTTGTCAGAAGGCAATAACTTGGTGGAAGGAAACAATAGAGATGGCTTATCAGAGGCTACAGACACCACAGAGGGGTCAGTAGCAGGACATTTATACAAAAAATAACAGTCTTCAGGTACCTTATAAAACTTTCCATTCTTCTTTGGAGCAGGGGGCAGAGAATCAGGCAGATGAGAGGCATTGGAAAAACCATCCAGCAAAGCAGCCAAAACAAGATGAATAGCCACAGGTTTAGGAGATTCCAGCTGCAGTAACTCATAGTACCTCTTAAGGCTATCAGAGACCTGAGCACAATCCCACTTAAAAACTTCCATTAATCTAGAGGTTGTGTCCCCAAAGGACATTTCCTCAAAAGGAACATCAGGACTAATAGATTCCTCCTTCTCCTCTGATCCATAGTCCAAAGGAGAAGGTATTTGAGTAGAATAAGTCATGTATTTGTCATCAGAATCCTACTCTTCCTCAGAAAAATCTTGTTCACTAGGCTTTTGAGGGGAATAGAGGACCAAGAAAGAGCAGGAACCAAAACCTCTGAGAAGGCTTTAATGACATTAAAGCAGTAAATATCCCCTGAATAAAGGCCTGCCACTCACTTTGTGGTTCCCTAGGAGCGAAAGAAACATGTTTAGTTTTTTTTGTTTCTTTTTTTATGGGAACATCTCCCCTATAAAACTGAGAAGGCTCAGACCCAGGACGGTAGTCGAGAACCAAAGTAGGAACTTCTTTCCCAACTAAAATCTGAGGAACTCCCCTAGGCCCTTGGAAAAAAATCAACTGTGGTGCCCCCTAAGCATCTGAAATGGACACCTGTAAAGCCTCCTCAAGCGCACTGTCAGCCAAATCCTCACCAGCCTCCAACACAATCATGGCAGAGAAATCTGAGAATACAGCTGGGTGAGCTTCTGGGTTCATAACGACCTAAGGAGACACACCAGGCAGAGGATGGATAGCAGAAGATTCCAGTCATACCTTTCTCATGTTCTTCCCTAATGGCTGACCCTTGGGGCAGGAGATTCCTTCTATTGTATCTTTAGCGAGAAGCTTAAGACAGTGGTTCTCAAGATACAAGGAAAGATAAGAAAGCCTACTAAATGCAAAATAAATACAATAAATAAACTATATATATATTTATTTAACAGACTTTTTTATTAACTGATAGACAAAACTCTTATGTTTTATTGGATGATTCACACTGAACTCGTGTCCATTTTTAAAACAGGCTTGAGAGCTCTGGTTGGGACACATAACTTATTTAGATTCATATATGACATAAGAAGGAGGTTTTAAAATCAAAACCTAGGTTTGCTGGTCTCTTCTGCTTTTTAAATTGTGCTACCTGAATCACTGATGGCTGTATGTCTTGTTCCCTATAAACCCAAGCTCTGGAATATAATTTAGGGTTCTCGAGGAGTGGTATTACTGACCTGTGATTAGGAGTGGTAGCCAGAAATGTGTACTTCATATTCACAACCTCACTGTATTGCACCCTACAAATATCTTACTTTTGGAAAATGTACACATCTGTCCAAGTGACAGGCCAATAAATATACTTAGTAAAATGTGAAATGTGTCAATTTTCACATTTTTCCACAGAGCCACGGAACATTAGTTTTTTAATAAGTAATGTCCGACTAAATTTGTTATGAACAGATAAAAGTATGTGGACAATAGTTTAAATTAAGCAGATAAAAGTATCTTCTGTCCTTCGTAAGAGTTATTGCTATTGTCAGATGTGTAAAATTTCAGAAAGATGCTCAGAAAAAAAAGTTGTCAGTTTAGAACACAGAGTTTGCCTACTTACACCCCTGGCTGTAATGTTACTCCTTGTTATAATGGGAAGAACGCCAAATGAGAATAAAAGGCCTTCACCTGCTTTGAATAGGAGCACAAAGCATCTGTACTGCAGCTGTAGTGTATTACAGTACAGTGTGCATGCTTTTGTCATGGCCTTCTCAATTATTAAAATACCTCCCATGTGTCTGCATTGAATTACCTAAACATTTTGTATAATTGAAACTGCAGCAGCTCACCCACAACTCCAATCTTCACTCTTGTCACACAAAAGTGAGAGACACGCCACCTTTGTGCAGAACGCCTCTCCACAACAGGAACAAAATGATTTTTCACTTTCTTTACAGCTGAGGTGCTAGAGGATTATATGGCTAAGACATCAGCATTTGAATAACCCACTCAAGTGCTGTTATGTTCTAATGACTGCACCCTTCACAGAGCTGTGTCCATCATATTCAGTGGCTTTAATCACTTGATCAGGCATCTAGAAGAAATACATCACATACATTTATCAACTAGTCAAAAAAACAAAAAGGCAAAAATGAACTTCAGGAGTGAGTTATGTAGTGAGTTATCTTGAATGCATTTTATTTATTTTTGTCATTCAAAGTCATGGAAAAATCTATTTTACTGTATATTTTCTGCAAAATATTTTTAAAAGTGGATACCTTCTTGTGAGTCAATAAACCCTGCAGTGAAATGAAGTGCTTTCTGTTATGTTGTTAAATTTTGAACCTTAGATGTGTTTGGGTTTTATAAAACTATATGTGCAGGCCTTAACCCCTTCATTCCATACCTTTGTCAGTGCTGATTATGAGTACATGCACAGTGTATGATGTGTGTTTATAGTCTCCCCCCAAAAAGAGAAGTAATGAAGGAAAACGTATTTAATATAGTTACTAATATTGTTTTGTCAATAAATGTATTAATAACTGCATCTTGTTTAGCCATAGCAGTTATAGAAAAAGCTAAAACTGCATTTAGAAACATTATATTTTCTCAAAGAAAAAAATATAAATTAAAGACATAATATTTTATCTGCTCACAATCACTATTCTTAGGTGTGTTAGTGCAAGAATGAAGACAAAAGTGGAAAGCTGTGGCATTTCTATGTAGCCATAAAAGTCCAAATAAAGGGAAGCCAAATGGCTAGTATAACACACGTGACTGGGAATCCCCAGCACTCTACACTATCACATACTATGAAAAACTTAAACATAAATGATATTATTAAGAACACCAGACTTTGGCAACAAGCGTGTAAATAAGAAACATCATTATAGTAGCATAGCTGTTTCTTACTGATTGGCATAGTCTGTCAAGGAACAAACAAAAAGATTGATTGGAAGACATTTTGTTTACATTGTTTGGCTATAATTTAGAAACACCGCATTTTTAGACATCATCAGTTCTTTGTTGTATTTCTAAAGTATAGCCAACAATCCACTTAAAGTGAACTGATAAGGACAAAAAAGGACAAGCCATGTATATCTACAGCTAGTGGGGTTAGGCTTTATTGGCCCAAATGTACTTTTAAAGACTTAAAAAGAAAAAAAAGTAAAGTCATGGGCATACAGATGCCATCCAACTGAAACAATGGTATGTTCAAAAAAGTCATTTGCATATTTCACATGGTTCTCCACTACAGGTTTAAGGTGTTATACAGTAAAGGCTCAAACTATAGGACTATTGGAGAAATAATTTCTCACTTGAACCAGACCCAATTACTACAATAAGGACTATTTTAATAAACTAAAACCCATTAAGTAAGCATCAGGCAATATTCCTGCAAAATCTCTTAAATTAAGAGCAGAAGGGATAAGATGTCCAATCTCTATTTAAATCAACAGATCATTACATGAATCTTATGCTCCAAAAATATGACAAACCTCTTGCATTATGCCAAAATATAAAAAGAGGTTGTTCCACTGAACTTTCAAACTATTGACCTATTGCAACACTCCCTCTACTCTTTAAAGTACTAAAAACCTGTATTCATCATCAAATCCTAAACTTTCTTCTAGAAGAACACTTACTTGCCCTTTCACAACATGGCTTCTGGCCCCATCACTGCACTGTAACTGCCCTAATATACTTTATAGACATAGTCGACCAAAATAGAACTATAAGAAAGCATGTCTCCCCCTATTCCTGGACCTCTCAAAGGCATTTGATACCACAGATCACCCTCCTTAACAAGCCCTCCCAACTAGGACTAAGCAGCACGGCCATTGAATGGTTTTCGTACCTCATTAGCCTCTGTCAAATTACAGGATTCCTACTCTACTCACCAAATAGTACAAGCAGGAGAACCACAGGGGTCGATACTAGGACCCCTCCTATCTAATAGATTCATAAATCACATGCGTAAGGCAACTGAACATGCAACGATAATAAAATATGCAGACGACTCAACTCCAACTAATCACTCAAGACTTTTTCTCCGCTATTAATACCTGGCTGGAACAATTCCAACTACTCTTGAATCCCAAGGAAAAACTAAATTTATCACAATTACATCCAGTAACCTCCTGCCAACTAGCACTGCTCCAAATATAGTAGGCTCACAAGTCACCCATACCATGTTACTGGACATTAGCATACATGACAAACTTAAACCTTGACCAAGTCATAAGTACTATGGTCCAAAAACCTACCACAGATTAAAGGTACTTTATAAAGCCAAGCCATTTTGAACTGACCATAGCAGGAAGGTAATTGTAACATCCTTCTTACTTCCTAGCCTGTTGTATGCATCTTCTGTTTTTGCCTAATCTTCAAACAACACTAATGAACAAGACTGAACAGTGTAATTATAAATTAAGTAAATTTTGGATCTAACCTCCCAAATCAGACCCATCATTGGTTTCCCTTGTAGAGACCGAACAGGCTAGAACTACCAAACCACATATCATATCCACATCTTATAATGGTATATAACTGCTACACTATCTCACAAATACCCGAGTCATTGAGAATACAATAAAATGATACAAACAAACAGGAACCTTTAACTAGACCAACACCTAATAGAGACCCAAAAATCCAGCAACACACATGGGGACTCCTTATACTCCTTATACTCAGTAAGCATAGCATGGCACATTATTCTTTTCCCCATCAAGAAAATAAACAACCTCCATACTTTTATTGCCAACCTCAAACTACATCTCAATCATAAAAGAATTTGCAAAGTCATGAATCTCTAGGTTAAAAAAATCTCATAACTGCCTCCTCTTACCTACTAAATAATTGTTTCCCAACTGTTTGAGTGAGTTTATTGCACTCTTCCCATGAGAAGCATAGGCACTTCTGTTCTTTTATTAGCTTACATATCAGTATGACTATAGAGGAGTATAACATTACTTAGCCTACCAAATGTTGGTACTGTCCACCGCTTTGTGATGTTATTACATTAATACTGATAATGTCCTTCTTTAGTGATGTTCTGTAATATGCATCAAAGTCACTTCTTAATACTTATTACACTTTATATCTTTGTGTGATACTTCTTGTTAATTACATTTTAATGATTTTGTGTAGTTTTGTCTAAAGTCAATATAGAGTTTCTTTAAACTTTTTTGTATTGTACATCTACTATTTCTTGAAGCTTTTCACCCAGGCATGCACTGAAAATGGGCATTGTACACAGTCAGAATCTCCTGGTAAACAAAAACAAAGAAATAAATGAATGACATTTGTAAGTGCAGAATGTCTATTAATAAATCCATGTTGATACATATCAGTATTAGCTAGCATTCATTTCTCTAATGCCAGGATATCAAGTAGACAACACTCAAAACATTTTGCTTGACAGATATAAGGCTAACAGCTCTGTAGATATTTACACCATTCATACAACCCTTTTGTGAACTGGTGTGATATTCGAGTATTTCCATCACATAGGTACAACACCTGCTCTAAATAAATTATTCAGTTTATTAAATAGCACTCTCTGTTCTAGCCATCTAGCCATAGTCCAACAATATTTAGTAAAACAGTTTGAATGCAACTGTCTGTCTAAAGGACTTATCACTAAACTGGTATCTCCAATAGCAGTACTTTTACGTCCTAAATACCTGATCTACCTAATTAACTCTGATTCACCTTACCAATAATCCCCTCTTTTGTCATACTGATCCTTATTAGCTTCCTAACCTAGCTTTGCATGCTTGGTAGAATTAACAAATAAAGATTTAAAGTAAAAATAAGAGTGAAGTAGTTAAAGTAAAAAACAGCCAGTACATATTTTCATTCCTGGCAGTATTACTCATTTCACTTTATAGTTTAGGAACCAGATACTCGAGTGCATGTGTGATCTGGGATCCAGGAACCCTACCGAGAGCTGACTGTAACCTTCTCCTTGTACAGCCTGGTGAGTGGGACATCTGTGTGTATCACTATGGAATCGCCTATGACCAAAAAGTTGGTTTAGATGTGCTTTGCCTTAGGGGCTTGCTTGAAGAGACACTTGTGCTTGTAGTTTTGTGTGTATTGAATGCTGTAAGTACTGTATGAGGTGTAGCATGTTTGTGTTTGGAGGTCTCTCGTGTTTAGGTAAATATCTGGAGAGTACCTCTGTGTATGATGGCTTATGTGTTGAGAGCATGGTTTGTGCAGTAGGTGTAGTATGTGGGCTGACACCCTGTTCAGTGTCACTATTCTGTGAATGAGAGAGCAAGGATTCCAAATTCTTAGTGTATATCACAAACTGAGCCTGAGTGGTTTTGGAGTAGTAGGTTGTCAGTGTACATGAGGCAATTGCTACACTGCCTCAGGATATTCTTGTCAATCAGTCTGGCAAGAGAAAAGGAGGAGAACTGACCATCCATAACACTAGGTGTAAACATGCTTACTTTAATGAGGAAGGATGTGGTTTAATTGGGGGCTTAATGCTGGATCTATACTATTGGGGCTCTCAAGTGGTACGAGACTATTAGGGGATTAGGCGATTTCAGTTAAAGTGGCAAATGCTGTAGAAAGCCCAGCTGAGGTGCTCTCCAAGCAGATAAGTGCAATTAAAGGGACTCCTGGGTTTGAGCACGGGCAGCTTCTAAGGGACAATAAATCTACTTTAGCTTTTGCATCTATAACCACCGATGGTTACCTCTACTGCGTGGTGTTGCACAAAGGTGTGCTATGTGTGAACAGATGCCTCGGATTGCTCAGATGAAGATAGTAGAGCAGTGGCTTGTCATTAAACTCTGTTGAGCTTGTTAAAACAGGCACAAACCCACACAAACACAGGGCTTCAATATCTGCATCTATATCTATATCTATATCTATATCTATATCTAATCTATATCTAGATCTAGATCTACATGTATATATCTCTATATCTGTCTATATATATCTATGTAGAGGGAGATTGACAGATATATAGATATAGATATATAGAGATAGATGTATATGCTATGTATATATGTATATGTATCGCAACTTTGAGTTTCATTCTACATACAATTTACAGAAGACTTTTTTTGGTAACAAAGTCAAAGTAAACTTTTTTGTCATTTAGATCTGCACATAGTGCAACTAAATGAAATTGTGTTGCTTCGTTCCCAGTGCAAGAAAAATACATACATACAGTTACTGTCTGATAATACTAGGACATACACTTACAGACATTACAGGCATAAAATTTGCCATTTAGGGTATTGCACAAGTAGATATTGCACAAACTTGAATTTTCACATTAACAAGTACCTGTGCTGCAAAAATATTGCATAGAGTATTGCACATTCAAGTTTCAAGATAGATGAAGATTTTGATATTGCACTAAAGTATGCTACTAGTAGTAGTGATCTTAGAATAAAAAGACATGAGAGTATGTCATTTACCGGATTAGTCAAGAGAATAATCAGCTGATTGTTTGAAAGAGCAGAATGGCTTCTGGCATGCCTGTTGTTAGAGTTCAGCAATCTGGTGGATAAGGGGAAAAAGGATCTACTGGGCCTAGAAGTCTTACAGTGCATGCTGCGATAATGTCTACTCGCGGAAAGGTGGGAGAACATTACACATGCAGGGTGAGTATGGTCATTTATTATCTTTCTAGCTCTTCCAATACATTTAGATTTGTGTACGTCATCCATAGATGCCAGTAGAGTTGCAGTGATTTGTTCTGCTGCTGTTACTACTCTCCGGAGAGACTTGCAATCTGGGGCATTACAGTTCCAATCCCATAAAATGATGTCTGTCAGTACACTCTCAATGGTTCCCCTATAGAAGGCTTAGAAGATGGACTGTGACAGGTTTGCTTTCTTCAGTTTCTGTAGGAAGTGCAAATGTTGCTGCACGTTTTTGACAGTGTGGTTGGTGTGCACTGACCAAGACATGTCCTCTGATATGTGTATACCCAGGAACTTAGCACTCTTGACTCTTTGTACTGCTATTCCCTTGATTTCCAGAGGTTGATGTGCACAATTACTGCACTCTAACACAATTAATTGATAGTGTGTATGTGTGTGTGTGTGTGTGTGTGTGTGTGTGTGTTTGTTTGTGTGTGTGTGTGTAGTTCTCCATGGTGTTAAAAAGTACCAAAAATGTTTTGCACTGTCCCACTGAAAACACCAAAAAAGAAAAAAAGAACACTGCATAAAGCTATGTATTACCATCTCTCCTTTATGCTTCCCTGTCTTGACTTAACTTCAAGCACTCAAAACATGAAACTCGACAGCTGTTACAACAAAGTACTGAACAAAAAAATCAAAAAGCAAAATAATTTAGCAAAACCGAAACACCTACCATATAAAAAAATATATCAAAACAGACACCTCATAACCAACCACCTCATAACCACCTAACAAAATCAACAAACTCCTACCTACCAATAAACTCCAACCTACCAAGAGTAAATATTTCTGTTCTATTATAACTCTAAAAATAAATGGAAAAAGATAAACTTCAAGGTAAAAATATAAAACATAAGTCACTTACAACAATAAGTTAAACCCATCCTCAGAGGTTAAATTCTTATGATTTACCTTCTAGTAAGTAAACCTACTAAAATATAAACAATATAAATTTTTCAAAAAAAGAGTTGGACCTTGGAGATCATGGTTTGCAAGGTTTTTCATGAGTATGGTGAAACATATGTATTTGAGTTAATAGGCTTTAATTTATATTGTTTATATTTTAGCAGGTTTATTTAGTCTTGCTAGGTTGGAGTTTACTGGTAGGTAGGAGTCTGTTGATTTTACTAAGTGGTTATTTATTTTATTTTTATTTATTTATTTTACATTTGTTAACCGGGATAGTCCGACTGGATATATGTCAATTTTCAGCGGAGGCCCGGGGAGAAAAGCTCCAAGAGTAGTACATTGCAACACATAAGGAAAGGCAAATCAACAAACAATTCGGTTAACAGAAAAAGTAAGAAATACAATTTGCTAAAGGATATCATTTACAAGAAGTAGTCAGCAAAAAAAACATTTAATATGTAGTTATTAGAACTATGTGATACTATCCTATGAGATTATTAGTTAGATGAAGGACATAGGTAACTAATATATATATTGGTGTAGGAATTAGCCAGGCTTAGTACAGTAGCAAGACCTTTTTGAGCCCAGGTATAGTTTGAGCTTGGATTTGAAGTGAGACAGGGAAGAAATTGAGGTTAACTCAGGGGGTAATAGGTTCCAGGCCTTACCTAGGGAGTTTGACAGGAGGGAGTCGCCAGCTTGGTTGTTGGTTTTATAGGTCTGGATGAGGACCTTGTTGGAGGAACGAAGTGGACGTGGATTGTTATACAAGGTGATTAGGGGTTTGAGTGAGGGAGTGTTATCAGGGTGTAAATGATTTTGTGGGCTATGATCAGTTGGTTGTATAGCACGAGACTAGGAAGTTCTAGCCATCCAAGCTGAGTTAGGTTAATGCAGTGATGTGTCTTAAAAGGGAGGCCGGTGGCAAATCTGGCAATGTGATTATAACACGTGGTAAGTTTATTTAGATTGGACTTGTTGTTATTTAGAAGGAGAGGTGACGCATACAGAAGAGAAGAGAGAAGGTGGGAACAGGCAATGGCTACCTTGGCTAGGGGAGTTAAAAAGTTCTTTAATCTATACAGTGGACCTAGTTTTTTGTTAATGGTTTTGATTAGGTGGTTGACGTGCAGGTCATATTTTAAGTGGGTGTCAATGGTGACACCTAGAAGTTTAGTGGAAGGGTCAGGAGAGATAATTGTGCCGTCTTTGGATTTAATTATGAAGTTGATGGGGGTGGACTTTAGTGTAGGTAAGAATATAAGCATTTTGGTCTTTTTGGGGATTAGTAGTAAGCGGTGGTTGGATAGCCAGTTTTCTACAGTGTTAAAGGTAGTTTGGGTCTTTAGCTGTAACTCTGCAGGGGACGTGGCTGAACATATCAAAGTTGAGTCATCTGCATATTGAATGCAGTTGACATTAGGAATGGCAGTATGTAGATCATTTATGAAGATGGAGAATAACAGAGGGCCTAGAATAGACCCTTGAGGGACACCCAGGTTAGTTGGTAATAAGGTGGACAGTTTTGAGTGCCAGAGTACAGCTTGTTGTCTACCACTTAGGTAGGATTCGAACCACTGAAGAGATTTGGGTTCTAAACAGAGTGGTCTTAGTGAGTGGATTAACAGTTGGTGATCCACCATATCAAAAGCTTTGGATAGATCCAGGAATAGAGCGGAGGAGAGATGGTTATTATTGTGATAAGAATTTATGGTGTCTGAGAAGGCTAATAGGGCTGTAGTGGTGCTATGGTGAGGTCTAAAGCCATGTTGGGTATCTGCCAGGAGATGGTTGTTAATTAAATGGTTCATGAATTGCTTTTGGATACATTTTTCCAGGGGAGAGAGTATGGCCATTGGCCTATAGTTGGATATTTCGGTAGAGCCTCCCCCTTTGTGTAGAGGGATGACATAAGAGATTTTCCAGATATTAGGAATTGTAGCTTCAGTTAGCGTGCGATTTATAAGTACTGAGATAGGATAGGCAATGGCGTCAGCTGATTTTTGTAGATATTCAGCTGGAAGTTGGTCAGCTGCAAGAGTGGTAGGTTTTAGCTTTTTGAGTAGGGTGTGTATAAATGAGGTGGCAATAGGTTGGAAGCTGAAATGTGGAAGATTAGTAGAGGTGGAGCAGTTTGGGCTGTATGTGCTAGGTGGCAAGTTACTTGCTAGGGTTTGTATGGTCTCAGTGAAAAAGCGATTAAAGCTATCTGCGACAGATTCAGATGGTTTGTCAGTGAGGGCCTGAGGTACAGGGGTAGTCTTTTTTCCAGGGTGTATTAGATTATTTAGTCCTGCCCAGAATTTTTGAGGGTTTTTTTGGTGAAAGGACTGTAGATTGCTGAAGTATTTTTTTTTGTCAAGTAGTACAAGTTTTTTTGTTTCATTCCTTAGTTGCCTGTATACTATTTGATCCTGAGGGAGTTTTGTAGTTCGGCTTAGAGCCCATGCTTTGTCTCTGAGTTTAATTTTGACCCTGGTCTCATTCGAGAGCCATGGTGCCATTTTTGGTTTTGTTTTTTTAGAGCGGATGGGAGCATGACTGTCTAGAATCTCCAGAAATTTTTTGTTAAAATACATTACTGCTTCATCTAAGGGGAGGTTTTTAAGCATTGACCAATTGCAGGATTTTAGTTCAAGTTGGAACTTAGTTACGTCAAAATTCTTTTTGTTTCTGACATATCTTAGTAGTGATTGGTTGTGGTTAGTTATTTTATGTCTAATTATGTATGTGAGATGATGATCACTAAGACTATCAGAGGGGGTACCATATGTATACATGTTGGGATGGTTATTATTTATGAGCACCCAATCAAGTATACTTTCTTTCTGGTGGGGCTTGCTAGTTCTAGTTGGGGTGTTAATGACTTGCTTGAAAGAATGCAAGCTAATGTGGGTGGTAGGGGCTTCAGAGGAGCAGTTGCTCCAGTCACTATTAAGGTCACCTAGAATTATGGTCTCTTGGGGGTAGTGGGTGGATATCCAATATAGGATATCTTCAAGTGTGGTTATATTGTTGCCTGGGGGGATGTACATGCAGATTATATAGATGTGTTTGCTGTTATTTAGTTTCAGTTTAGTAGCTAGGATTTCAGAGTTATTGGACTGAGGTGGCTGAATAATGTCGGTGGTTACAGTCAATTCAGATTTGTATAGAACCGCAACCCCACCCCCTTTTCTGGTTGCTCTGTCCAGCCTATGTATGTTATACCCAGGGGGGAGTATTTCATTGTCTGGAGTACAGGGTTTTAACCAGGTCTCTGAGAGACACAAAATATCAGGGGCTAGATCAGCAAGGAGTGCATGAAGTTCATGCACTTTGTTATTAATACTACGGATGTTGAGATGACAGGTTAAGAGAGAGTTAGGTAGGTGAGGAATAGTATGGGTATAGCTTTGGTTGCTGATAGGGAGAGAAGATTTATTTATGTTGTTAGGGCCAGGGTTAGGGTGTATGTCCCCGTCAGTTAACAGGTTGAGTCTTAATTTAGTTATAAGTTTCATAAGTTTATCTATTATTTTACTATAGTGTTTGAGTCTGGGACTAATTTTGCTAGGGTAAGTGTGTTGGGAACAGGAGTATGATGTGAGCAGTGGCTTGGTATTACTGGTGTGAGTAAAGTGGGTGTGTTTATTATCAGGGTTACAGGTCTGACCATATGAGGCATGAAGTCCTCCAAGAGGTTGTGTTTCATATAAGGTAAGGAGGTATGGGGCTAGCAAAATGGGTATTAGTATGGAGTACCACATGTTTGTGGGAATAGAAATTTCAAAGTCTACAAGCAGTAGTAGAATTGGGGTTTGAGGAAGAGATGGTTGGGTTTAGAGTATGTTAGCGATCCACTAGAGGGAGTAGTTGCTATAAGAGTAGGTGTGACTAGAATAAGGAGAGCTAATTTGTGAAGTGGGAAGATGATTGGAGGAGAGTGGTGTGGGGGTGGCTATGGGGTTATAAATTCAGATGTACTGGGGGCGGGTGGGAATAGGGGGCAGGGAGGGGAGCGAAGAGAGCCCGAGCGAAGCGAGGGCGAACGGAGCGGGGCTACACCTTCAACAAATTAAGCTGTTTGTAGCTCAGCTAGGTGAGTAAACTTGGCTGTAAAGCATGAGGTGAAAGTTAAAATATTAGCTGGAATTATAATATTCCGTATCTGGAATGAAAGTATACAGCTAAGGTTATGGGAGGAATTAGGTACTTCAGGGAAGTTAATTTGGTGTACCTTGGACCCGCGGTCAGCAGTCTCAGAGAGATACAATAATATGTGAACCACCTTGGCTCTTCAGTAGAAGTTGCCGTGCTGACAAAAAAATAATGTAGTCTTGTTCTTTTAAATCTCCGCTGGGGATGGCAGTCGGTTCTACTCTGGATACTTAGAGGGGCAAGTTACAAGGGAAACTGCCTGGAAAGACCAGAAGAGAAAATAAGGAAAGGAATGGTTAAGTTGAGGTTGTAAGCTAGAGAATACTGCACATAGCACTTATCAAATATAGTTGCTGTCCACTAGAGGATCGACCAGCTTCAATACATGCATAGGTTTCTAGTTACGCTAACTAACATTTATAACCAATCTCAGAGGTCATTACATGAGAGGTAGCTACTGTATAGTAGTAGAACAGGCATGCACTTTGATGCGATCACTGAGCAGTTTGAAAATAGGCTGTAACATTATTTAATACATCGTAAATTATTAACGTTGTCTTAGACAATCCGTATATATGCTTTATCAATCAGTATAGTCTGCACGCTGAATCAGGAACACTGTCTACTCTTGTAGCGAGTGAAATTACAACTTAAGATAACTTAGCAATGCAAGGTTTAAATTAAAGTAACTTGAGAGAAACAGTTCATTTTAGACATACCAATGCGCTGAGGATGCTGCCGACAGGGTCAAGGTACGCTGAAATTTGAAATTGGCGGGTTTTTTGTTTTCTTGGTAGGTGTATTTGAAACCTCGCACTACGTGTTGGGGGTGGGGGTGGCTACACCTTCAACAAGGGGCTACACCTTCAACAAATTAAGCTGTTTGTAGCTCAGCTAGGTGAGTAAACTTGGCTGTAAAGCATGAGGTGAAAGTTAAAATATTAGCTGGAATTATAATATTCCGTATCTGGAATGAAAGTATACAGCTAAGGTTATGGGAGGAATTAGGTACTTCAGGGAAGTTAATTTGGTGTACCTTGGACCCGCGGTCAGCAGTCTCAGAGAGATACAATAATATGTGAACCACCTTGGCTCTTCAGTAGAAGTTGCCGTGCTGACAAAAAAATAATGTAGTCTTGTTCTTTTAAATCTCCGCTGGGGATGGCAGTCGGTTCTACTCTGGATACTTACAGGGCGAAGTTACAAGGGAAACTGCCTGGAAAGACCAGAAGAGAAAATAAGGAAAGGAATGGTTAAGTTGAGGTTGTAAGCTAGAGAATACTGCACATAGCACTTATCAAATATAGTTGCTGTCCACTAGAGGATCGACCAGCTTCAATACATGCATAGGTTTCTAGTTACGCTAACTAACATTTATAACCAATCTCAGAGGTCATTACATGAGAGGTAGCTACTGTATAGTAGTAGAACAGGCATGCACTTTGATGCGATCACTGAGCAGTTTGAAAATAGGCTGTAACATTATTTAATACATCGTAAATTATTAACGTTGTCTTAGACAATCCGTATATATGCTTTATCAATCAGTATAGTCTGCACGCTGAATCAGGAACACTGTCTACTCTTGTAGCGAGTGAAATTACAACTTAAGATAAATTAGCAATGCAAGGTTTAAATTAAAGTAACTTGAGAGAAACAGTTCATTTTAGACATACCAATGCGCTGAGGATGCTGCCGACAGGGTCAAGGTACGCTGAAATTTGAAATTGGCGGGTTTTTTGTTTTCTTGGTAGGTGTATTTGAAACCTCGCCCTACGTGTTGGGGGTGGGGGTGGCTACACCTTCAACAAGGGGCTACACCTTCAACAAATTAAGCTGTTTGTAGCTCAGCTAGGTGAGTAAACTTGGCTGTAAAGCATGAGGTGAAAGTTAAAATATTAGCTGGAATTATAATATTCCGTATCTGGAATGAAAGTATACAGCTAAGGTTATGGGAGGAATTAGGTACTTCAGGGAAGTTAATTTGGTGTACCTTTGACCCGCGGTCAGCAGTCTCAGAGAGATACAATAATATGTGAACCACCTTGGCTCTTCAGTAGAAGTTGCCGTGCTGACAAAAAAATAATGTAGTCTTGTTCTTTTAAATCTCTGCTGGGGATGGCAGTCGGTTCTACTCTGGATACTTAGAGGGGCAAGTTACAAGGGAAACTGCCTTGGCTCTTCAGTAGAAGTTGCCGTGCTAACAAAAAAATAATGTAGTCTTGTTCTTTTAAATCTCCGCTGGGGATGGCAGTCGGTTCTACTCTGGATACTTAGAGGGGCAAGTTACAAGGGAAACTGCCTTGGCTCTTCAGTAGAAGTTGCCGTGCTGACAAAAAAATAATGTAGTCTTGTTCTTTTAAATCTCCGCTGGGGATGGCAGTCGGTTCTACTCTGGATACTTAGAGGGGCAAGTTGCAAGGGAAACTGCCTTGGCTCTTCAGTAGAAGTTGCCGTGCTGACAAAAAAATAATGTAGTCTTGTTCTTTTAAATCTCCGCTGGGGATGGCAGTCGGTTCTACTCTGGATACTTAGAGGGGCAAGTTACAAGGGAAACTGCCTTGGCTCTTCAGTAGAAGTTGCCGTGCTGACAAAAAAATAATGTAGTCTTGTTCTTTTAAATCTCCGCTGGGGATGGCAGTCGGTTCTACTCTGGATACTTAGAGGGCAAGTTACAAGGGAAACTGCCTTGGCTCTTCAGTAGAAGTTGCCGTGCTGACAAAAAAATAATGTAGTCTTGTTCTTTTAAATCTCCGCTGGGGATGGCAGTCGGTTCTACTCTGGATACTTAGAGGGGCAAGTTACAAGGGAAACTGCCTTGGCTCTTCAGTAGAAGTTGCCGTGCTGACAAAAAAATAATGTAGTCTTGTTCTTTTAAATCTCCGCTGGGGATGGCAGTCGGTTCTACTCTGGATACTTAGAGGGGCAAGTTACAAGGGAAACTGCCTTGGCTCTTCAGTAGAAGTTGCCGTGCTGACAAAAAAATAATGTAGTCTTGTTCTTTTAAATCTCCGCTGGGGATGGCAGTCGGTTCTACTCTGGATACTTAGAGGGGCAAGTTACAAGGGAAACTGCCTTGGCTCTTCAGTAGAAGTTGCCGTGCTGACAAAAAAATAATGTAGTCTTGTTCTTTTAAATCTCCACTGGGGATGGCAGTCGGTTCTACTCTGGATACTTAGAGGGGCAAGTTACAAGGGAAACAATGCGCTGAGGATGCTGCCGACAGGGTCAAGGTACGCTACGTTATGAGGTGTATGTTTTGATATTTTTTTTGGTATGGTAGGTGTTTTGGTTTTGGTAAGTGTTTTGAGTGAGAAGTGGTTTCTTGTGTTGCTCGCATGTTTACAATGAGTATTGGTAGATTGAACCCTCATTACTGGGATAGTTAGAGGAGAAATGAACCCATTGAACTATTAGGTCTTGCTTATTTTGATTGGCGAGGTTATGGGAAGATTGGGTTTGATTGGTTAGTGTTTAACCTGGAAAAGAAGGTAGGATGCATTTGCTTTAGTATGTTGATAATTAGATTATATAGATGGAGTATGTCCATTTATTATATTTTTTAGGAGATAAGCTATCATTTATGTGTATTGATGCTGGTGAAGACAGCTTGTGAATAGGTTGACAAAGCAGACTTGCCAATTTATGACAGATGATGTTTTGTGTATGTTTTTTATTCAATATGTTTTACTTTTGTATTCTAGTATTAGTGTTTATTTGGAGTGTATAAGTATGACGTTGATGGATTAGGATATATTGGCTAGGTTAGACTGATTATTATTTAGATGGTAGGTGTTACTGGTATGTTATAGCTTTGCCAAATTATATGTGAGCTGAAGTGCAGTCTTTGTTTCTGAGAGGGCCATTTTTGTGAGTGTTGACTCTGATAGGTTGAAGGTTAAGAATATAGTGATTGGTGTAGAAGTATGATGTGCCTCTTTTCTTTTAATATAGACATTAACCGTGCTGGCAGTTTGAAGAAACCTGATAGGTCCATGAGTAATGTGAGAGTCAAGACTATTTCCTGCAGGAATAATAAATTCAAATGATTAGATTGCGACTGCTTGTTTATAGATCACACTATTGAAGAAGGGTTGACCTCTATTTAAGATAGTAGTTTGTAGTTTTAGGTGGATTGAGGCTGGACAATGCACCTCGTGGATGGGTTCCTGTAGTAAGCTGAGAGCCTCTATATTGTTTTAGTAAAGATGTCACTCTGTTTCATGCTATGGTATTAGTAATATGTTTCAAATAAGTATTGAGAGGCAGGAGTTAGTTAAAAGATTATAATTCCAGAGGCAGCATCTAATCAGTATGTCATAGTTTCATTAAGCTAGAGGTGAATATGAGTGTGTGTTTTGGTTTTCATTGGGCCATTGTCGTTTAAGTTGGCCCTGATAGGTTGAAATTTTAAACTATTGTGATTGGTGTTAGATGAAACAAGACACTCCTTTTCCTTTGAGCTAGGAATTCGCCACATCGACATTTTAAGATATTTGAAAGGCTCATGAGTAGTGAATTGATCATGGGTAATAGGAGAATAGTTATGTTAACTAGGAATAGAACTCAGGAATAACAAGAACTTAAAACATGGTAAGTGTGCCATGAGGCACAGTAAGATTTATTGTCAAGCATACCAGGAGTTTTGAAGGAATTGATTTTCAGACAAATTATGATAAAATAATTACAATGGGGAATTAGTTATATGCATCAACAGAGACATAATAGGTTGATATTTGTTTACATCCCAAGGCTATTTATAGTCATGGTTATCCCACTGGTCAATTTCAGTGATTCAGAAGAATCACTGGCTGATGGCTCATGGTTCTGATTGGGGCTAGAAGCCAGGCCTTTCACTTGATTGTACAGATATAATACAATGGGAACAGAGGGTTGTGGTTAAGTATCCAATTAAATGAAGTTATTTTTAACATCTGTGATAGGTCTTGACTCACTTTTAAAGCATTTGATAGGTTAAGTGTTTTGTAAGTTAGAACTGATTGAATGTTGTGTGTAAATATTCACTGTTAATTGCTTAATTACAAGTTTTTTATTGATTATGTTTTATTGAAAAGCATATTTAAACATGGTTTTGAGATTTTTTTAATGGTCTGAAGAAGTGACATTGGTCGCAAAAGCCCTTAACATTTTATATTTTTTTATTTTTCAAAAAAAAGTTTTTGTATCCTTGTCACAGTGGTGGTTGATGTTATAAAAGTACTGAATTTGCTATCAATCTACCTACAAAACGTGCCATTGTATCACCTTAAAACAACTAAACTAGCCCAAGTTCCCACGATATCTTACCTACTCACAGCTATTTATTGCCTACAAACTAATATATAAACCAAAAAACTGTGCAGCATTAAAAAACACCATAAATATTATTCCCCAGCCAGGGAAATACTCTTGAAATAAATCATCTTTACTCATCACCAAATCTAATAATGCTGCGGGTGAGTTACTCTACTTCTGCTATTTCTCCAGACTTTGGAAATGTCTAGCACTGTACTTACAGCAAACTGAAAAAAATAAAAGTTTTCAAAAATCATTTTAAAGAATAGCTGAACAGCTGCTCAAAGCTAGGCTGAAACCTTAATTGTGAGCATCAAAAACTTCTGTTTAATTTACTTCCTACTATTTCAATGTACCCTGATGCTACTATATGGAAATGTTCTGTGTCCTAAGCTTCACTCTGTCTTAGAATACAAGTCTGTCTTATATTATTTATCTCTTTTGAAAGTTTTTCTAAGTGCTAGTTATCTTCTAAAATACTGTCTTATTTAGCTGTGTCTATATGCTATACTTTATCTCTTGCACTTTTTACCTGATCTTGATTTTTGACATCAAATCAAAGTACCCAGTTTTATTACTCACACATATCTATTACTTTATCATAATGTAACTTATGTTTATCCAATATATGTCAGTATAGGTTAATCACAATATTGCAGGATTTGAATTATGTTCATGTACTGCAATGAAAATTGTTTTTTAATCCTATGTCTCTGTACTGCAATTGTTTTCATAAGTGACTTTTATTCTTTGTCATAACATATAAAAAGACTTTCGGCTTTTCGTGGTTAGGGGTCGCCACAGCAGAGCAACAGGCCCGCTCATGATTGGCAGTAGATTTTTACAGTGCCGAGTAGATATGACTTTGTATAATTCTTGGGTGAAGCTTTTCTCCTCAGGCTTCTACTGATTTTTTTCCCATTTGGACTTTCCCAATCAACAAATGGAAATAAATATAATCAATAAACAGTACTCTAATGTGCAGGGTTGGGGTTAGGGGTAGGGGCTGGATTAGGATTAGGGTTAGCATACATAGGTAAGGTGGTGCAGGGAGATGGTGCAAATTAGGGTACTAAATACCATTTTCCTAACAGTACCACTTAACAGACTAGTAATTTTATTTGTTCATTGAATTAGTAGTTTGAGAACAGGTGGGCTGAATGTAAATGTTCAAATAACAGTGAGGGCTTTAAATGGTTATTTTTTCAGTTTGCAATATAGTTATATTTTGGGGGTATACAGACTACTGCCACTTTATCTAGTGACACTTTTGTCAAATATTTGTGCACTTTTTTGAATGTTGACATCTGTATGTGGTTTACTACTGTATATATGGACTGTTGTAGGGTTTGGATGTCTAGGGGTGTTGCATTGTAGACCTTGTAAGTTTTTTAGAGGTGATTCACAGTAGTTTTCCATGAAGTACCCTTATGCTGAATCATGGAACAATACAGTATGGGGGATTTTGCCTTACTAATAGATATACAGCTATAACCACGGTTTAAATCTTCTCTATTCAGAGGAGAAAACCAATCTATCCAAACATGAAAGAGATGAAAAACTCACTTTTTATTAAAAATAACAAAGCTTTCGGGAAAAAGACCCTTCCTCAGTGTTATATAACACTGAGGAAGGGTCTTTTTCCCGAAAGCTTTGTTATTTTTAATAAAAAGTGAGTTTTTCATCTCTTTCGTGTTTGGATTTTCCCTTACTGCCACTGCTGTGGGATGTCAAGGTGAGTAAATATTCAATATCAGGGGTGTGAGGGAGTGCTGGAAGGAAAGTTCCCTACAACATTATTATTTTTGTAATGTTATGCTCAGGAGGCAATGTATTTTTTTATCAACTCACATTATGTTGGCAAGACAATTATGTGATTATGTGACATACTGCTCAGCAAGTTCTCTCTGAAATGTGATAGGAACAGAAGTGGTTGCAATTGGTTTTATTTCTGTTTGAAGTGTCTAAATCTCAGATTATTTTAAGTATTTTTATTCTCATTATCAGATCTAATACTTCTGATAGTAAGATCGATTACAAGGACACTTTTCTTCTAAAAGACCTAATTCTGAAGATGTTTAGTTCACTGAGCCTGTGGTACGAATATGAAACTGTCTCAAAGCCAGTGGTACCACCACAACTAATTCATGTTCTTTCTCTTCAGCCTGTCATAAGAAATAGATCTCCATTTCATTTCAAAGATAATGGATGCATTTGGTAAATTAATGGCATTCATAGCATGCATTTTCTTCTGATATTTACACAGCTCACCACTGTTTAAGGAATCCCAGCAAACCCTCTCACCATTGCCTTCAATAATATAACTTAAAACCAGTATTAAGACATTTTTCAGATATTCAATTTAAAAGGTATAAGCACTGAAAGAAAGGATGAACCTTTCAGAATACTGATGTAACATCTAAGTGTTTCACTTTTGGAGATGTTTCTCCAGTGCTCAGATGGTTTGCAGCTTCATATTCCAAAAGTTAGCAGATGACAAGGTAATGACTATGTTCCTAAAAGGGGAATCAAAGCAAGAAAGTCATATCTGAGAGTGAAACGCAGGCGTTGCAGGGGAGATACAGTAACACACCATTTCTGAAGTCGACATGACTAAATCACCTAAAGCCATATTTTACACAGTCAGGCATCTACCCCAGACACAGTGGGCAATCTGTGATCCATGTTCGATACTGCATAACCAACTGATGTCCAAAGGGGTTGGTCTCAGCAATCTTTCCCCTATAGGAACCATCTAGAGTCAGTGCTGCTGCCCACAACACCATTCTTGGATGAATTTTGAGATGGAAATACCCAGCATGTTTTTGTGAGGTGGGATAAACCCCCACGAGACAAAGGGAGAATATGAAAACTCCATACAGGCATTTGCCAGAGGTCAGGATCAAACTTTGTACTTATGCATAGAAGAAGAATACCTTAATCATCATGTGACCTGGTATGGGTTTAGGGATTCTTCTTCTTCTTTCTGCTTTTCCCGGTTAGGGGTCACCACAGCGGATTATCTATCTGCTCATGATTGGCAGTGGAGTTTTACAGTGACGAGTTGCCAGCCTAGCGCCCAACCTTCCACAGAAGGCACACACTCACACCTAGGGCCAATTTAGAGTGTCCAATCCACCTACTGCATGTCTTAGGGATGTGGGAGGAAACCGGTGCACCCAGAGGAAACCCACGCAACCACAGGGAGGACATGCAGACTCTGCACAGAAGGCACCTCAACTGAGAATCGAACCGGAGAACCTCTTGCTGTGAGGCAGCAATGCTAACCGCTGCACCACTGTGGCCACCCTGGTATGGGTCTAGGGATAACTGGAATTACTGTAATGAAAAAACATGTCAGGTCAAAACTGAAATATGTTACATTCTCATGAGGTTAACTTTCTTGTGCACACAAAAGAGACAAGAATTAGTCTCCAGGCAGAAAAAAAATATATTTTAATTGCTGACATCTTGCCCTACCACAGTAAAGCTAAGCTTATTTTAATTCCAAGTATTAAAGAAGGCATTCGTCTGCTACATATGCTTCTTGTTTTTTAATGCTGTTTAATCATATATAGTTATTGAATAATTATGAAAGCTTACTTCATCATACAATTTAATGCAAAAATCAGTTGTAATACCAGATGCTCTTTACACACAAAACAGAACTTTAAAAAGCAGCTTCTTGTTTGTGTGTGTCAGTCTGTTTGTCTGTATATTAATGTATGTGTGTTTGAAGGTGTGTGCGCACACACGCATGTGTGTGTGTATGAATGTGTGCGTGTGTGTGTGTTTAGGAATATGTGTCTGTGTTTATGAATATGAGTGTGTGTATATGAATGTGTGTGTGTGTGTGTGTGTGTGTGTGTGTGTGTGTGTGTATCTATCTATACATGTATATATATATATATATATATATATATATATATATATGAATGTGTGTGTGTGTCAGTGTATGAATATATGTTTGTGTGTGCGTGTGTCTGTGTGTTAATTTGCACATGTGAATGTTTGTATATGAATGTGTGTGCATGTGTGTATAAATGTGCATGTATGTATGTGTTGTGTGAATGTGCATGTATGTATCAATGTGTGTGTGTGTTTGTGTGTAAATGAATATGTATGTGTGCGTGCATGTGTGTGTGTGTGTGTGTGTGTGTGTGTGTGTGTGTGTGTGTGTGTGTGTGTGTGTGTGTGTGTGTGTGTGTCAATTTGCACTTTTAGTTGTAGTTTAGAACATTCTAGTACACTACAGATGCTTGAATAATTCAAAAGCATTTGGGACAGCTCATAAAACTTGTTTGTAGTACACAATTCATTGCAGGAAACTGAATTATTTACAGTTTAATTTTCATTGTGCCTTTCTGTAGTGCCTACTTGTCTGACTTCACAGTCAGTCTGTCCAAAATCATGCTGAAGTCCTGCAGCATCCCCCAGATTTCACAATAGTGCTGTGATGCACACACAGGAAAAAGATATATGCAGCAGTTTGGAGAGCCTGGCTTCCTTATCAATTTCACAGCAATACACACACACACACACACACACACACACACACACACACACACACACACACATACAGACACAGGCACACACACACGGACACACGCACACATGTACACACATACAGACACACACACACACGCACACACGCACACACGCACACACGCACACACACGCACACATACACACACACATATAGACACACACATATGCAAACACATACACACACACACGTGCACACACACATATACAGACACACACATACACACACACAACACACACACACAAATGCACACATGCACACACATACACACACACACACATGCACACACATACACGCAGGCGCGCATGCACGCACACACACGCACACACATATACAGACACACACACATGACGCACATGCACACACATACACACACGCACATACACACACACACACATGCATGCACAATCGCATGACACACACACATGACACACACACGGCACACACACACATGCACACACGCACACATAAACACACACACGCATGCACACACACATACACGACACACACACACACACACACACACACACACACACACACACACACACACACACATACAGACACAGACACACACACACATACACATATACAGACACACACATGCACACACATGCACACACACACACACACACACACACACACACACACACACACACACATACAGACACAGGCACACACACACGGACACACGCACACATGTACACACACACACATACAGACACACACACACACGGCACACACACATGAACACACACACATAAACACACACACGCATGCACACACACATACACATACACACACACACACACACACACACACACACACACACACACACACACACACACACACACACACACACACACACACACACACACACACATACACAGACACACACACATATACAGACACACACACACACAAGACATACAACACACACACACACACACACACACACACACACACACACACACACACACACACACACACACACACACACACACACACACACACACACACACACACACACACACACACACACACACACACACACACATTTTCTGCATCTTCTTTTTACTGTTTCTCTCTTGTGGACCACGAAACACTATTTTAACAGCTGTATTTCAAATCATACATACTTTTAATACAAATTTCAGTATAATTCCTGTCAGCATTGTGCATCTCGCAAACTGATTGGTGGTTTTATGCCCTCTAACTAATTAATGTCCTATATCTTTGTTAATCCTTATCTCATGCACACTTAGCAATTACAACAGCAGCTATAGACTTCAGCTTCACTGCATATATTTTATAAAATGTAGGATGCATTCATGTTTCAATACAGTGTGACACTTTTTGATTTTCTAAATTCAAACATTAAACCATATAATGAAGCCTAACCCAGTCACTTACATGCACTAACACATTGTATTCAACTGTGAATACAAGTTAAATCTTATTAGATACCTGCTCATAGCCCTTGGCTTTGTATTTTGTAACTTTTCACCACTTATACCAAATGGCATAATTTTGTGTATGCTGCACTATAACACTGATATAATGCTCTGTCTGAGTGATGCAACACTGACAAAAGAAATAACTTGAGCTGTGGCTGTCTAGTATATAATACTCAGGGACTATTACTCTAAGCTGGAGTGTATTAACATGGCATCTTTTATGTCAATAACAGTTTGTTGCATGTGTCAGTTCAGTGAAATAATGAAATGAAAAAAATGAATTGGTGGGTATGCTATGCAACATGCAGAATGCAGACTGGACAGTGGTAATGTGCCATAATTAAGCATTAGTTGTAACCTGCTGATCAGGGCTGGCAAATACATAGCAACCTGTTTAAAAGTAGACATGCATTGTGAGTATAGACGGGATGGTGGTAGCCAGAAAGCACAAATACCTTTGTAACCTATTGCTTTATTTTTTAAATTCTGCATTTTGCATATTATAATAAATGCAACATACGACTAGCTGGGAGTTAGTATGTCTGCATTCTACATTAATCAGTAATTATAAATAATGCTTCACAAATAAAGCCTAATTTAAGCATTTCCATTATATTACTTTAAGATGTGACCACATCTCCGATACCACAATATTCCAAAAGTGTCCATCACGAAAGAAAAAAAAAATGCAAATTAAACCACCATCAAAAGAAGGCAAATGTTAACGACTAATGACTTTGTAAT
Source organism: Protopterus annectens (assembly GCF_019279795.1). Classification (NCBI taxonomy): domain Eukaryota; kingdom Metazoa; phylum Chordata; order Ceratodontiformes; family Protopteridae; genus Protopterus; species Protopterus annectens. The sequence goes on along the minus strand of NC_056729.1, from coordinate 279,516,052 downwards.
TTCACAAAGCAAAATAAAATGCAGTGTAAAAATTTAAATAGCTTCATCCTTGAAATTGGGTTTAATAGCAGTAGCCACACACCCCCCACTGAAAGATGTGGGTGTTATTCAACCACAGTTCACTTTCTCCAGCTGTAGCAGCTTGTGATGACTTATGCAGTATTCCTTCAAGCATAGCTACTCAGTCTTCTTCCTCAAACTCATGCCAAAACATTCTTAACTTTCAGCTTCTCATCCACTATTTAGATGATAGTACCCAAGTAATAAGCAAATGTACATAACAGTAATGTCACAGTGTTCTGTACAGAAATACCAAAACTAAAAAAATAAGATCATTTCTGCTTACCATGCCTGGCAATCCACTTTCCACGATATACACAAAGTCTACTGGAATCCTGAATTTTCTCCTTTCCTCTGCCTAGATGCCACTAAAAGTGCCCCTTGCCCTCAGATCTCCTGTACTGTACTCTCATTTTATTTTACAAAAACATGTGCATCTAAACATTATATGAGTTATAACATGCTGTAATGAAAGTTACATATCCTCAAACAATCCAAAAAGCCAACAGAGTACTCACTGCATCACAATATTGCAGCGTAACATTGAAAACAACTATATGAATTACGCAAATAACTGTATTGTCACCCTAGCAGAACAACTTAAAATATGGAACTGTTAAACTAGAGACAGCTGAATTCCTTGAGCTGAAGAAATAACAGTGGCACATGAGGAGACCTGTGTATTTTGGAGTTAGCTCGTTCATAGATTCTGCATTATGCCCTTGCTAACTGTAACATGTATTGTCTGAATTAAGTCTGATTGTATAGCCCTGGTGAATATAAATCTTGAGATGAATAAAGTTATGCAAGATATGCATCATTCAGTACTCTGTATAATATGTGAAGATACATTTGAACTGGATACCACATTTCCTAACCATTTATTTAATTTTTGCACTGTAGCTCAAGTTAGCACACAGATTGGAATAGCATATATTGAAGTAGAGAAGAATCTTAACATTTCATCAAGCATACGGCCATCTGAAATGAAACTCTCCCTGATGGTTGAAAGTTCCATTTAAATATCTGCATTTCTTAAGTAATTAGTAGTAAAATTCATATTCGCAATGTATTATTGCTATTGTGAAAGGATTTTATTATACATTATATAGTATATCAGTTATGCACTGATTTTTTTTTCAAAACTCAAACTAGTAACCCACAATAATTTTCATGTAGTTTTAATGATATGAATGTCCTGTGCTGCTGCTGCAGGTTTTATGTTTAACCTGCACATCATTTAAATGTATTCAGTGGAAACACTAGAATCGTTTGCCCATAATCTTACAGGCAACACATTTTACAAATTATGTAGAAAGAACCATGTTATGGAATTGTGAAGGTAGTCTGATTATGCACACATATTGCTTGATATTTGTTATGACTTTTCAATGTCTTGTAAAAACGCATATATTTCACATATAATTTTTTGTACTGTTATCTAGACAGCAGAGTGCATAGTTATGTATGTAAATGCTTTCTTTCGCCAGTAGCTCAGTTATTAGCAAAGTATCACAAATTCATACACCTTTTTAGGTCTCATAGCCTAACATTATTTGCATTTTTCACACTGTAAAGTATTTTGTTACCAAATATACTAAAGAAAAAATAAACCTCTTAACCAGTTATCCCAATAGACATAAGTAAAATTAAAAAGAAAGCTCCTACCTTAATTTAGGTTTGTAGAAATCTGAGATAACTTGGTAAAGCATTCTTAATTAGCATGAAATCTTGTGTCTATTTTGTTCTTGGATCTGTATATTTGTATTAAATTATGATTCCCAATACATAAACTTTTTCCATCTGGTCTTGTCTTATATATGATAGCAGGATATGCCTCACTATTCAGTTTTGGTTTTATACCTGTTAGATCAGGTTTTTTTATTTTACAGACAGACAGGCTAAAGAATAAAATAAGCTAGAAATGGTGTTTTATTTACGCACACATTTTAGAAAGCAAAAACAAAGATTATACCATGACCCCCCCAAAACGTGCACGCTGATTGGCCAGCGTGCCCGTTGTAAATCGAGTTATACTAATGGAAAAAGGTCCGGTCGCCCGGACTTTTTTCCATTAGTATAACTTTTAAACACTGTCTCGCTATGTTAAATGGGTTTAACATAGCGAGACAGCTTTAAAATAAGCAACGGAGATCTCCGTTGCTAATTTTAAAGCTGTCTCGCTATGTTAAACCCATTTAACATAGCGAGACAATGTTAAAGAACGGAGAAAGCAAGATCTCCGTTGCTTTTTAGTTAAGCTATGTTAAATGAGTTTAACATAGCGAGACAGTTTTAAAATAAGCAACGGACATCTCTGTTGCTTATTTTAAAACTGTCTCGCTATGTTAAACTCATTTAACATAGCAAAACACTAAAATAAAAGCAACGGAGATCTTGCTTTCTCCGTTGCTTTGCTCAACTCTGATGTACTGCGCAGGCGCGCAGTACATCAGAACTGCCGCGAATGCCAGACATCTGCGGAAGGGCAGCAAACAGGCATTATACTATGCCATTATTTAAGAAAAGTAAAAGTTTCTTTTCTTAAATAATGTCATGGTATAATAGCAATAACCCACGCCTGGGTGTGGGTAATGCTAAATTTACCCACGGTTGGCTTTGTTTGGTCCCGAGGGCGAAGACCACGCCAACCGTGGGTAAATTTAGCATTACCCACACCCAGGCGTGGGTTATTGCTATAATCTTCCACTGAATGTTGACCTTGCTGAAATAACAGTTTGTCAAGGGAAGATTGCAGAGAGTACTTGTTATGTTCTTTTCTCAAGGAAAGAATCAAAAAATAAGATAATCAAGGATTAGGGGGTGGATATAGTCAACAGAGGAAAATTACTGAAAAGGAGAATATAATATGCTGTGTGTAGGATAGCAGGCAGTTAAGGTTAGTAAATCTGTTCGACCTGTTACTTCATAGAAGGTGTCTAACACTCGAGCATTAGTAGAGAAAACAAGTCATCTAGAAACTATGTCAATTTACGTTATTTAGGACAATCAGAATGATGTACAGCAACTTGAATTGTTTATCAGGACTATTAATGGAGATAGTATTTTGGATATTGTGAGCATCTAATAAAACCTTAATAAATAAACTACAGTGTTTGGAGAATTCATGCTAAACAGTGCACAAGACTTGATTCATAAGGGAGAGACTGACACCTACTGAAGCACGAGCTTGGGTAATTAAGACTTCCGTTTCTGAATGTCATGGCATACAGTGTTTCCAGCTAACTACGGTAAAGTACCATCTTATCAAATCTTACAATGGTGCCCGAACAGAGACTGCTGTCTTGTGAGAAATATATACTTCTCATAACCCAGCAAAGCAGCTGAACGTTTTCACATTCATTTTCCTCACATCCATTTTCCAGTGCAAGCATGTTTTCTTAAGTCCACAGTGACTGTTTATAACAGCAGAAGTACATCAGCAGACCAGTCACACCACCCGTTCAGTAAAAGCATTGTTCATTTCCAAAACTGGTTACATTACGTGTGTTCTACAAAAATCTACAAAATAGCAGTGTGTCGTTCAACTTTGTGTGTTCTACAGACTATAAATAACACTGTTTTCATTAAAGTGCAGCACTCAGTGTTTTATTCAAACTTCAACAAAACAGCTGCATTAATTAAATTATTTCAAGTAGAGTTTTATAGCAATAACTTCAAAGTTTCATTAACAGTTTAATGTGACAGCAACTGTTTCATAACTGACTTTTCAAGCAGCATACCAGTGTTTTTTTTCCATAAATAGAGCTGTAAACTCTATACAAAATAAATTAAAAATTACGGCACAACAGTCTCTCATTAAGGCAGCATTAAATTAAACAGCACCAGTTTTTCCTTCAGGAATGCTTCACACAACTTCAACAGACCAGTTTCCTTCAAAACATAAAAGACATTTTCCACGGACTTTCATGTTTCTAGACTGACATCATAAAGGTTAAAAAGCAACAAAAAGAATTATAAAGCAACAGACAACTCACATTCCTTCCAAGCCATATAGTTATGTACACAATTTAGTTAACAGTTCAACAAAGTTTAAGTTACTTAAAAGTTTTTTTGCATGTAAACATTTCAAATAATGCTGGTACAGTTAAAATGTCAGTAAATATCTGGTTTAAGTTTAAGACTGTTCTCTTAAAGTTAAAGGTTATTAGTTCAAAAATGTTATGGAAAAGATGTAAGTCACTCAAGCAGGCTAATGCCAGTTTAAACATATATACTTCAGCACATGCAATTCAACATAATAATTTCATTTGTAGTACAGTTTCAAATACAAATGTTCAGAAGGTAATACATACCATTCAAAATATAATGTTGCAGTATTCAACATACAAATGTCAACATAGTCAACATACATAACATACAAGCAATGTCTCCAGTTCACATTACTTCAATTAGTGCAATGATTGCACTGCATAAAAATAAAAGGAATCAAAGTACATATTTAAATAAAGTATATTTCCGACAAACTGAAGAACAGACTTCAGTGCTAAGTAAGACAATGCATTCCATAGCTTTCTGTAAAGATTCAGAGCATTAATCTATCATTGTTTAAGGTTATTTCATTGTTAACAGGCAAATCAAATTTAGCTGCACATATAAAAGATATGTGTGGTCTTAAGGTCAAAGATTATCACCAGGATTCCACAAGCTCTGCACGGCATGCAGGAATAGTGTAAGAGCTGCTGCACGCAATATGGACGACGAACGATCCAGGAATGAGCTCCCGGAATATGCACGAGCACTCCTATGCTATTCCTGCATGGACACAGCTCCTGTATGCTAATTACCCTATTTGCTGGTGAAAAACATGCAAATGAGGTGAATTAGTACTCCAGGAAGCAGGCAGACATCTGTGCAGGAATACTGTAACCTGCAGAAATGTATTCGGTTATTAACCAAATACATTTATGCAGATTACAAAACGGAGGCATGACAGCTCGAAAGAAAGCATGTATTCAATGTAGCAGGCATACCAATAGCCAAATGGCCATTGGCATGGGATATAGTTACAAAATTATAAAAAATAAATTTTATTATTTTTGGCCAATTTCAGCCGTTTAAGCATAGGGCAGCGGTGCACAAATGAGATTGGCCCGAAAATAAGGAAAAAAGTTGGAAATAAGCTTTTAAACCCAAATCAGCATTCTGCCATAATAGTCTATGGCATGCATAAGACAACAATACAATGGTATAGTGGTTGCTAAGAGGGAATGCTGAGTGTCAGTTTTATAACCATGCATTAGCAGTCAGTTTTATGCAAATGGGGGGGATTGATACTGAATCAAAGATTTTCCGTCAGTGTTAGTTTGCACCTAACTGTGTAGGTGCAGCAACACCATGGTATAAGCATAAGAGGTAGATGACCTCATAAGGGGGAGTGTCATGTATGCTGTAAGCTTATTGGAGCTCTATGGCCGGTGTTTGCCCTTAGCTCAGCACAGCTAAGGAAGGAGTGTGTGTCTGAGGCTGCCTAGCAGTGTTTACATTGTCTAAACGGGTGTGTGCACCACACACTGAGTTTTAAACAAGCAAAAAAACACAGGAAATAGCAGCTCTGTTCACATCTAAGCACTGGGTATGTGCACCGCGCCTTGGGGCTTAAACAGGAAGGCAATGGGAAGGGAAAACAGCAGTAGGAAGGTAATCAAGGAGAACTAGCATAGCTGGCAAGTGAAATGTATCAGAATCAGCCAATTACACAGGCAGCAGCCCAGCCCAGCACACTACTATAAACTATGCAAACACCTTTCACTCTGTTTCTTTCCCACAAGCTCTACACCACCGGTGTACACAGATGGGGAAATTTTACCTGACAAAACTAACACAAGGGCTGCTGTCACTCTCATACATCAATATGTGGAAGAGGCTGAGGGTGGTGAGAATGAGAGAGCTGACGAACAACCCACAGTGAGGAGAAGGAGAAGAGTGTACAGACCCAGGGTAACCTACCAGGGGTTACATGAGCTGGAGATAGTGGAGCACTATAGTGTGGACAGGGACGTCCTACAGCAAATTGTTGAGCTGTGCCAGCCATGCCTCACCTCACACACAGAACCAACAGAGGGGAACCCATCCCAGTGGATACCAAGGTATATGTAGGGTTTAGAATACTAGCCACAGGTACCTTCCAAAGGCCAACTGGGGATATCATTGGGGATTTCACAGGCATCAGCATCCAGGGTACTCCACCAGTTCCTGGATGCCATGTCAGCACATACCAGTGAACACATATATTTCCTCAACACCCATGAGGCGTTGACCAACAATATGCATCTCTTCCACCAAATAGCAGAATACCCTGAGGTAGTGGGTGCTATAGACTGCACGCACATACACATCAAAGCATCACCCGGTGAGCGGGGTAGGGTCTACATAAACCGCAAGGGCGTCCCCTCCATCAACTGCCAGGTTGTGTGTGATGCCCAAGGCATTATCTTGAATATGTGTGCTAGCAGCACTGGAAGCTATCATGACTCCAACATCTGCCATATGACACAGCTGTACCAGAGATTTGCCATTGGAGACATCCCATATTGCCACCTAGTAGGGGATGCTGGTTATGCACTGGAGCCGTGGCTGATGACACACATGAGAAATGCACACACACCAAAACAAGAACCACATAATGAGGCACACGCACAAACCAGACTCATAATAGAGTGTGTATTTGGGATGCTCGTGTCACGGTTTTGGTGCCTGGACATATCCAGTGGAGCTTTTCAGTACTCTCCAGCTATGTGTACACAAATTTTCTTTGGATGTGCCACGTTACACAATATGATCCTGTGGAAACAGCTGCAGCAGGAACAGCATGGGGCAGGGCCACACAGCCCCCACCATTGCCAAAGCCAGCACAGGCACAGAGTGACTTGGAGGAGGAACAACCTGAGCCTGCCCATGTAGGCAGAAGGAGGTGTGCCCAGTATGCCCAGGCTTTGGCAAAGAGGCAATGCATAGCACATACACTAACACGGTAGGGACCAAGGGAATGACACCTTTCTTTGACTCGCACATACAGTAAAAGGGATGCCAAACATGACACTACCTGTGCTTTACCATGTATAGGGAGTGCACTATGTGCATCTGACACAGTCAGCCCTCTAGCACCACCCTCAGTACTGGCACAGCCACAAGGTAAGTCACTGTTTCTATCAATTGCTGAATGGAGTAGTATGTTCTGCTAGTTGTATCTATGGTATGAATGTGAGCATGCAAGGGAATCAGGTGGCTGAATGGGATAGCAGCAGATAGTGGACATCTATATGGGCAGCATGAAATCCATAACAAATACTGGCATGAACAAAGTAGGCAGTACTAGACAAGGTGACAAATCCCACTGCAGTAAATGTGGTGGCCTAAATGTGTGTCCATAGACACACACATGCATGTCAGTGAGGCTCACATACCCAGCAACAGCTTCAGCCAGCGGACATTTGTAGATGACCATAAAGAAAGGCTGTGCTAAAGTCCAATTGATGGCAATGAAGAACAGCCCTCCTCCAGACCTACACAGACAGACTACAATAGGTCTGGCAGTTGTATGTTAGTTCTGAAGGGTAAAAAGTTAATTTAACCATACATCTCATTTCCTTTCTGCTTTCACTAGCTTGTGTAAGCACAAAATTATCACTTTTGAAATCACTCCCATTCAAAAATTTAAATTTATTGGCCATCCTAATGTATTTCATAGTACCAGAATACAAAAGTGACCACCCCTTTCAGTCTATCTTGCTGTTTAAAAAAGTGTGACTCTGCACTAAAAACTTAACTTTTTAGACAGGTAAAACTTAAGTTACCTACTTTAACATCTAACTTCACTAGTGCACACTGCAGTGTGTATTTTTTTTTCATCTTACCTTTAAGCATCCCTGTGACTAGCACTTGCTCTAATACCTGCTGGAAAGCCCTTGGAAGCCTTAAACTGCTACAAGCACTCAACTCTCCTGATTAATAAGGAGAAATTAATTGCAGGCACTAAACAGCCTATAATTGCAAAGTACCTTGCTAAGATAAGGGAAACCAGCTCCTGTATTTTACAAAAAAAGCAACAAACCAGGCATGTCCAAGGGTTAGCTTCCGGTGATTTCTCCTGTCCACCTGGTGAATCTGGGCATACTGGGGCAATGCAGCAATTGCCTCAAGTACACAGTCAACCCTCTCCTCCTACCACCCAACACTACAACCTATGAGAGATGCACTTACATAGTCAAACTGGAAGCAAAGCTCTCTCCACCCAAGATTGTGCTAGACAGTCAAGAGGAGAAAGGTAACACCCACACTACACCTCAAGCAACACATAGCCCTTCTAAACCCACGCCACCAACACCACACATAGCAACACTAAATCCACATATGTGGAGGCCCTTAACTGTAACCTGTCCAAGCAACAAGAACCTCTGAAGCTGAAATGCAAACAAACACCAATCACAACCAAAGTGTCACATAGCTCACAACACCAGTGTGCCACCCAGCAACAGCCCCTAAGGCAAGACAACATACCTAACACTTTAGTCATAGGTGACTCTATAGTCAGGCACACTGATGTCCTACTCACCAGGTTGAATAAGGAGAAATTTACAGTCAGCTGCCTGTCAGGTGCCAGGATCTGCCACATAACGCATGCACTCAAGTCATTCCACAACAAGTACAAATATGACTCTGTCATTGTCCATGTTGGAGTGAATGAGTTGAGACGTACCTCCTTGGACTACATGAAAAGAGACATGGAAGAGCTCTCGGATCATGTGGCCCAGACAGGTATGACCCTAGCCCTGAGTAGCATCCTGCCTTTGCCCAGAATGATACCACAATATAAGGACAAAATGATTGACTTCAACAATTGGCTAAGCTTCTGGTGCCATTCAAAGGGGATCCAGTATCTGTCTGCCTAGGACGACATGATCGACAGACCACAATGCTTTGCCAGAGATGGTCTGCACCTGTTGCCCTGGGATTCAGGTTACTGGCTAAGGCTCTTGCCACCCTTATAGTGCCTTTTTTAGGCAAAGTTTAAAGGACAAAACTACCACCATAACAGGTACAAGCATGCAAAATCTGAAGGTAATGCTACTCAATGCTAGAAGTCTAAACCTCAAAATGCACTCTCTCGTGGCACTCCTAAAAATGGAGAACATCGATATCTGTGCAGTAACTGAGATCTGGCTCAAGGCTCCAGAGAGCACCCCTGCAATACCAGGTTACAACTCTGACCACACTTTTTGGCCACCAAACCAGGACTGAAACACTAAAGGTGGAGGAGTGTCCATATTCATTAAGGATATTCACACCACCAGGTTTGTTGCCCAACACAATGCATCTGAAATTCTCCAGGTGCAACTAACACTAGGTAAGACTGCAATCCAAATTGTAGCTTGCTACAAATCCCCCACGATGCCCCAAGATTCTCACTACACCTTTCTAAACATACAGGAAAATATTAAGATAGAACCAAACACCCTAATACTGGGTGATTTTAACTACCATGCCATTAACTGGGAAAACCAACACCTTTGTCCAACAGTTCTTGGAATTCATAAATTACAATGGCCTGGATCAGCTAATCCATAGTCCCACCAGGTGCTCCAATATCCTAGACCTGGTGATTACCAGCATGAGAAATCAATGCTCCACACCTATGGTCACCCCCTCGTTGGTCAGGTCTGACCATAAGCTAATCACCCTTAACATCCACATCCCACCCCCTAGTAAGGAAACCTCCATAACAAAAATTCTCCAAAGCCAACTTCATGCTACTCAAGTCAGAAGTGACAAACTTCATGACACCCATGCATATGGGAACTGAAAGTTTGACTGCTGAATCCTACACTAAGGCACTGTATGAGCACATCCACTCATGCTTGAATTGTGCCATCCCAAATAGAACCAAGATACTCTCCTCCAAAAAAAGGAAGCCAATCTGGTGGTCCCCTGCCATAAACAAACTTTACAACAAAAGGAAGAAACTGCTGCAGAAAAGAGGAAAATCCCAGGATGCAAAAAACTCCCTTACCAGCCTCAGTAACAAGCTGAGATCCTTTATAAAATCCTCCAAAGCTAGTTATGGAAATAAAATTACCAAAGATTCCAAAGACAACCACAAGGCATTCTATTACTATGTGAAGAATCTAAATGGCAATGCTCAGATCTGCTCTGAGCTACAACAGAATGACATTAAATATACTGATCCCAAGGGTATTGCCAATATCCTGGCAGATCGATTCAGTGCCGACTTCACCTCTGTCTCACCTCCTAAACGGCCCATCTTAATGCTGGAAGATTGCCAAATTCCGGTAATAATGCTCACACAGGTAAAAATCACACTCTCCAAAACTAAGAATCCAGCAGCCATGGGACCAGATGACATCCCGGGATGCGTACTACATGAAGTACAAAATGACCTGGCACCCCACCTAAGTGTCATGTTTAATCATAGCCTCACCTCAGGCTTTGTATCCACTGAATGGCGCACAGCTACAATTATCCTACTCCACAAGGGGGGATCCACCTTGGATCCCGGGAACTACTGCCCCATCAGACTGACGAACATGATCTGCAAGGCCATTATCATGGAACTTATAAACAAAGACATTGGCAACCTTCAAACACTGGACCCCACCCAGTTTGGGTTCGTGAAAGGCTGATCTTGTCTCCTGAACCTGATTGACTTCTTCGAATCAGTCTCCAGAGCCGTGGACAAAGATAAGGTGGTCCACACAGCCTATGTAGACCTCGCTAAGGCCTTTGCCACCATCCCCCACTCTGGAATCATAGATAAACTTACTAAGTTGGGCATTAATCTCTATGTCACCCAATGGGTTGCCAACTGGTTTACTGACAAAACCCACACTGTAAAAGTAGCCAACTCCAAATCTAGCTCCAGACAAGTGACAAGTGGAGTACTTCAGGTTTCAGTCCTGTAATCTGTCTTGTTTGGCATCTACTTCTCTGAAGTACAGGCCAACATCAAGGGACTCTGGCTAACAAAGTTTGCAGATGACTGCAAACTGGGAGCCATTATTGAATCCCCAAATGATTTGGCTACTCTACAAAAGGGCCTTACAAAAACAGATGCTTGGTGCCAGAGCCAAGGGCTCAAGCTCAATGCCAAGAAATGTATAGTTATCCCTTTTGGGAAAAAACATGTACCCGTGAATTACCACATAGGTGGCAGTACACTAAACACTGAAAGTGTGATAAGAGACTTAGGGACACAGTGGACAGTGGTCTCAGCTTCGATAACCACATTGTCATAACAGTTAGGAAATCCTTCTATGTGGCACACCTCATCAATAAGGGCTTTTCATCAAGAAAAAAGGAGGTCATTGTTCCACTGTACTCATCCCTCATTAGATCCATTATAGAATACAATGCCCCATTTGGTATGTACCACTCAAGACATCTGAAACAACTGGAAAGGCCGCAGAAATACCTCACTAAAAGAATCACAGGCCTAAAGCAGATACCCTATGCTGATCGCCTTAAACAACTCCAGCTATACTCTGTTGCATATCGTCTACTCAGAGGCAATCTCTGCTTAACATACAAGGCCATTTCAAACCCAGAGCTGTTGGACATGCTACACTTAAAGAAATCCCAATCCCTCAGAGCCACATGCTCCAGGGATCTAAACCTTGTCATCACAATAAACAAAACATGCTGGAGGGATAGGTTCCTGACCCAGAGACACCCCATACTCTGGAATAGACTGCCCATACATGTCAAGCAGACTGCCTCTTTGGCACTCTTTAAAAGGAACCTTGACGATTGGATAGGAGAAAGGAAATTCACCCCAGGGATCACGTCAGTTGCCCTGCTAGACAGGGGTCCAGGGAAGTAAATAGTGTGGGAAGAAATAGGCAGGGAATTGCTAAGGCTAGGCTTGTATAGGCCATAGGGCCGATAGCCTAGTACCAACCTATGAGCCTATGAACCTAGGAACTGAAATATAGGTCAATACAACCTAAGATCTGTACTCTACTGATATGCCTTTAGTCTGCATGATAGGTCAGAATACAAAATGAAATGGAAGCCAACAGAGTACCTGAAATACCAGGGTCTATATTAGAACACCGAACATTCAAAATTTCGAGTGTTCTAATATCAACCCATTTTCACCGAATGCTGAAAATATTGAAGAAACAGAAAACCAAATTTTTTCCTAGGGAAATAATTTGGTTGTCCGTTTCTGTTGCTTCAGTATTTTCAGTGCTGTGGTCGAAAGTTACGGGTCAGGTTCAGGTAAGTGTGCGATTGTGTGGTCGTGAGGGTTATGGCGGGTTAGGTGAGTTAGGCTTAGGGTGCGGGTCAGGTAAGTGTGCGATTGTGTGGACGTAAGGGTTAGGGCGGGGTAGGTGAGTTAGGATTAGGGTGCGGGTGAGGTGACTGTGCGATAGTGACGGATCTTAGGGTTAGGGTTTGGGTTAAGGTAAGTGGATAGTTAGTGGTGTATGTATAGTTTAGAGTAGGGTTAGGTGTAAGAGTTTAGGTGTATGTGTGTGGATTGCTGTTTTTTTGGTGTGCTTGTGTTGTGTGTATGTGTTTTGGAACAGCAAATTTCTGTATGTTCGATGTTTTAAATTTTCGATTCATAGGGTTCGATATTAGAACACTTGAAATTTTGAAAGTTCGGTGTTCTAATATAGACCCAAATACCAGTACAGTCATAGCAAATGTTTACAGTTGTCAGGTGTGCCCTCCCCCACAATCCTACATAGAAATGTAGTAACATCCTATGTAGAAATGCAGTAACATGTACGTGTGGGTTTAATAACAGTGGAGCACAGATTACCTGAGCTGGCCCAATTTACAGTATAGAGTGTTGCATGTGTACAATATGCAGGGGTCTGTGTGTTAGGTTGTTGTGTGTTTCATATTGTGTGGTCAGCATGTAGGCATGGAGGGTTGTGCCTTGGCCTATGGCCAGTACTGTTGATGACAGGGCCATATTCTGACAACTGCAGTGCCAACCACAATGCATCCCAGCAAGACCAAATTCAGCAGTCATCCATACTCACTGTTCAGATGTCAGTATCTGTCACCATCTGAAAGATGGACATGCCATGAATGTGGGCCAAGACATACACACAGTACACAGGTGGAAGTACCCTAGACAGAGTACATAAAATGTAACTGTCAACTGCACACACCTTTGGAATTGTACATATAGGTTAGCAGCACATTAGTTGTCTGTGTAGTATGGAATACTGATGTAGTCTGGCCAATCACTGGTGGACCACAAAAGGCACAGTTATGAAGTAATGAGAGACTGCCTATATCCCTGCACAAGGCAGCATAAGGGGAATGTCCCAGGTATATCTGTGAGTCAGCAAGAAGCTTCCATATCACAAATGCACTCAGCTCACCCCACCATCAGCCACAGGTTTATCACAGGTCATATCCCTCCTTTTGGGAATGAGTACCTTCTGTATGGGAATACCCACAGAATGAAGCATGCTGAAGAAGTGTCCCATGCAGGTGTGTCCCTAGCGGTAAGCAGCACCCTGCCAACATCCAGACCAATGGACTAATATAAACAAGAACTATTGCCATTAACACCTCACACACTTACCCTGTCACCCCAGGGGAATCCGGTGGCTCACAGCCTGGTACTGGAGGAGTGACAGAATGCACTGGCCTGCTACAGATGACCTGCATCACTACCAAATGTCCTACAGTCCTTTGTCAAAGGCCTGTGTCTCACCCATACTGCCAATGTATGTTATCTCATGGGGTCCCAACTAACAACATAACATAGTCCACAAAACACAAATGCAAGGCCATGTTTACAAATCCCAGTAGCATGCCCCCCATGTCCTAGTGCATGAACTGTGAACCAACCCTTAAATATCAGTGGGGTGAAGGGACAACTATAGGGATACTTCACAGATATCACTCGCATAATGTTAGGAAGAGGATAGAATAACAGAGTGGGGGGTGTAGAAGCATAGACGCCATGGAATGTGTGAAGTCTGAAACTCTGATGTGTGCCCATACTATCCCTGCCTGCAAACCCAGTCATGGGTGGCTATAAATCTGCTCATAAGCCACAATGTGAAGGGGAACTGACCAGATATATGAGCCCTGCCTCTGGGTAACCTGGGTGAATCTGTATAGCTGAGAGGTATGGCCACAGCAGGATATGCCCATTCTGTTACGTCGATATATGTACAAGCAAGGGATCCTAAGCCACCACAGTACCAAGGTCCTGGACCATTTACACAGACCCATCAGCAAGTGTCTGCAGCTACCCCTCCAGAATAGAATGAGTGTGCAAGAATATGTAGGCTGCAGGCTACAATACTGGACACAGCTTCATTCATCTTGTATTTCCCAGGAAATAACTGTGAGCAAATAAGTATATCTGTCAGTAGTTGATGACATAATACATCACAGTGCAAAACAGTACCTATGTCTGAATATGTCTGTTAACACCAACCATATAACACAAGCAGCACAGACATAATAGTTATAGTATCCCACTATCTTTTGCCCATTGTGACTCCATATTGTCAACCTGTCTACATATATCCTGCAGAAAAATGTCATTAGCTGTAGGTGTAGAACACCAAATCCTGGACTGGAATACAGCCTACCTGGAATGGATTCACACACTCAATACTGAAGGTCATACTGGGCATGCTCCTACACTTAGAGAAATGAAGCCCATGTTTGACAACAACAAATGGCTATACATATTTGTCAATTGCAGATGTTTGTGCACAAATACCATATTGCACACCATTCATGCTTTAAACACACATTGGATATGAATGCTCACACATATCCAAGGCCAACACACTATAATAGGTCAAATATACACAAACACTCCAATGTGGGGAAGAGAGAGACAGACAGTGACAGAGAGATTTCCATCGTGATGCCTGTCCCACCCACAACACATCCAATTGCCCAATATCACATGATGTGCTGATGTCAGTCACTGTAGACATTTGCATTTGGTAGCCCTCAGCCCTATAGTGTCTGTGGTGCTTTTGATAACTGTGTAACATGATAGTACAAATCAGTATTCATCTAGCATTTGTATACCCAGTCCTGTCAATTGTAAAGTTGTGTGTGAGTGAATGTTGTGTGTGTGTTTCCAAATAATGGTTTATGGCCATTCACACACACACTGCACTTCCCATTGCCCATGTTAGCATGCATGCTGATGTCAGTCACCTTGGAATAACCATCTGGCCAAGTTTCAGTCCCATAAGCTCCGTGGTGGATGTTTAACTGCATAATGTTGTAGTGTAACATACTAGTTAGGTAGGAGTTCTAATCTTAGACATGGCAATTGTGAAACTTTGTGTGTGTAGATATTAATGATTTTGAGTCCATTCACAGTCACTACACCTCCCATTGCCCTACTTTAGCAAGCCTGCTGATGTCAGTCACCTTGAAATATCCCTTTGGACAAAGGCCAGCCCCATAAGCTCCGTGGTGCTTGCGATAACTGTGTAATTCTGTAGTGTAACATATTAGTTAGGTAGGAGTTCTACTCCCAGAAATGGCAACTGTGAAACTCTGTGTGTGGAGATTAATGATTTTGAGGCCATTCACAATCATTACACCTCCCATTGCTCTACTTTAGCAAACCCACTGATGTCAGTCACCTTAAAATACCCCTTTGGACAAGGACCAGCTCCGTGGCACTTGTGATAACTGTGTAATGCTATAACATAACATACTACTTAGGTAGGAGTACTAATCCCAGATATGGCAACTGTGAAACTGTGTGTGTGTGTGTGTGTGTGTGTGTGTGTGTGTGTGTGTGTGTGTGTGTGTGTGTGTGTGTGTGTGTGTGTGTGTGTGTGTGTGTGTGTGTGTGTGTGTGTGTGTGTGTGTGTGTGTGTGTGTGTGTGTGTGTCCTTGATAATACCTGCTATTATGGACATTTACTTACTACTCTCCCCTTACCCCTCCTTAGCACTGCTGCTGATGTTAGTCACCTTCAAAGATACCTGTGGAGAGCTCTCCAAAATGTAAGCTCCATGGCACGTGTCATAAATGCAGAATAATGTAGTAGCATTAACTACACAAGTATGGGTTTGAATCTCATCTGTGCCAAGTGTTTGTGTCTATACCTCCAAGATTTTGGCTCCATTTACACCCAGTACACATCTGAGAGCCTGACTTTAACAGTCCTGCAGATATCATCCACCTTAGATTTACCTGTTACCAACCCAAAACCATGTCAGGTTAGTGGTACATGTGGTAAATTTATAACATAATGGTCCATAAAGATAGTTAGGTAGAGGTTTGAACCTCACCCCTGGAAAATGTAAATGTGTGTTTAGGGCAAAGTTATTTTTGGTATCTCTCACCCACTACATCACCCAATGCCAGTATTTACAAGGGCTGGTGATGTTCCTCACCTTAGAAGTACCTTGGGACAGCATCCATTCTATAAGCTTCAGTGGCTCATACGATAAATGCGACACATTACAGTAGCAATACATAGCTAGGTAGGGGTTTGAATCTCAGTACTGGCAAGTGTGTCTGTCATCAGTATCCTTTGTGGAGGTTACTGAGATCCTGTAATAACAGGATAAATTGTGGGGTAGGTTTTGCTACATTATTATGTTAAAGACCTAGTATATGTCACGATGTCCACCTTACAAGGGCAACAGATGTCAAACACCAGAGTGGCTGTTGTAGACAATCCATAGCCCTACATGTTACATTATGGATCTGTGAACAATACAGGCAACCATTGTATTATTCAGAGAACACTGTCCACCCATGTCTCATACACAAACACACATGGCTAGGCAACAGCCACTATATTGGTAGTTCCCTGCATATTGCCTCACAGATAGTAACCACTGTGTGACTGCAGTGGACTACATGCCTGTTGACCACAACAGTGCCACTGACATCAGAAAGTACTATGATGTGTTACATCTCCTGACTGTGTGTTATCCATCAAGTAAAAAGACATGGCATCCTGTTCCATCCCTGCAGTAGGCAAACAAATGCGTACAGTGGCCCTTTTGCTATGTTCCCCACTGGATGCCTGCAGCAACTTTAGAGTTTGCAAATGTAAGGGAATACCCTGTCTTATACACATGCCCTGTATTGACAGACACCACTAACTCCACTAAATACCTGTGTCATGCTGTGAATGTAGGTGCAAGCATGACCTAAATTCCATAGCCAGGTCTCATCAAATGAGGTCAGGAAGGCTACATAAGAAGATAAAAATCTGTCCACACAACATGCCCCAGAGACCTCAAGTACACTTCCAAACATCAAAGAACATGCGTGTGGGACATGTGCACAACCCAGACACTGTCCATGTTATGGAATATAGATCACATACATGGGAAGCAGTGCACATCACTGGCCACCACAATAGTAACCCAGATGAGTGGATGGTGAATACAATACCCACCTGTGGGGACCAGTCGAGGGACTACACCCCTGAGTCACACTGGAGACTAATGTCATGTGGCCTGATGCCAATGCATTCACTTTGCCTAGCCTTGTACAGCCTTCAGGCCCATTCACCTATTACACACCTGTGAAGCAATGAACCTATACATCTCAGTACTGGCAAATGTGTGTGTGTGTGTGTGTGTGTGTGTGCGTGTGTGTGCGTGTGTGTGCGTGTGTGTGTGTGTGTGTGTGTGTGTGTGTGTGTGTGTGTGTGTGGAGACTGATGATTTTGAGGCCATTCACACTCACTACACCTCCCATTGCCATACTTTAGCATGCCTGTTGATGTCATTCACCTTGAAATAACCCTTTGTCCATATTTCAGCCATATAAGCTCTGTGGTATAATACTGTAGTGTAGCAAACTAGTCAAGTAGAAGTTCTAATCCTGATCCTGCAATCTGTGATAATGTGTGTGTTTCCTTGACAGAGTGTGTGTCTGTGTCTTCATTGACACCTGCTTTTGTGAACATTCACACTCACTACACTTCCCTTACTCATCCTTTAGCACTGCTGCTGATGTCACTCACCTTCAAAGATACCTTTGGACAACTCTCCAACATGTAAGCTCAGTGGCGTGTGCAAAGCAGTGTAACACTATAATAGAAATACATAAGTAGGGGTTTGAAACTCAGTACTGGTAAGTGTGTGTTTGTGTGTGTGTCATCAGTATCCTGTGTGGGTGTTGGGGTAATTGTCTAATGACAGGATCCACTGCAGTGTGGGTTTTGCTACATCATTATATTGCGTACCTATATGTCCCAATGTCCACATTAAAAGGCCAAGAGTTTTCAAACACTGTAGAGGTTGTTGTAGACAATCCTCAGCCATAAATATGTATAGCCATGTACAATTACTGTGTGACAGTAAGGATTAGTAAACAATATAGGCAACCATTATAATACC